>NC_056733.1:497851014-498078514 GCF_019279795.1 Protopterus annectens
GTGTGGATTTTGGCCGACTGTTCTGATCATTGGTAGGATGCCACCTTTTCCTATGTCCAAGATGGGATATATTCCGGACACATATCCGATTGTACTGGACAACACGTACCCACAGTCAACGCTACGGATAATACTGTTCTTTAAGCCTACATGTTGCCTTATTGTTGTAGCAGTTTATATGCTCCTTCTGTTTCATTTTCATGCTTATTCTATTTCCTGTCACATATGGTATGTTAAATACGGACATACATATTGTATGTGACTATTACATGCATTGTGGGATATAATTCTGTCATACAGTCGCTAGATATTTACATTTTTTTGTGGATTTGTTATGGACACATCTGCCCAGCTGTGTACTATCCCTCACAGTGTGGGTCAGCTAGTGACCCTGATCATTGGGCTGGATGTACCTATTGGTGGCGCGCTAACATGATGTGTTTCACTTCCACTTGGTATAACTATCTACACTGCGTTGGACTATGGGCACACAGTTTTCAATGTCATTTGTTCGAGGGATAGGTACCCGTTATTCCCTACCATGCATTTGTGTTTGCTTCTTCATTTTGTGTTCGCATGAACTGTTTTGCATGCTTTGCATACGTTTCAGTATCCACAGACACTGACAGATGTGATTACTATTGCTTGCAAATTGTTATATGCAAGCAGTTTAGGTTGCACATTGACAGCTGACATTTCCATGCCTCCGTGCGGCACTTCGACACGCCCTATGCACTCGCGCTCGTTTCCTATGTATGTGGTTGTGGCGGCAGCGCACATTCATTAATATGCATTTGGCGCTACTGCCAATTCTTCATGCCACATGGTCAGCGCAAGCCTAACTCTGGCCTTGCGCCGAGCTTCATGAATCCCGGGGACTGTGTATGTTTCCCAGTTTATGGAGAGGTAGTTAAAATCATCCATGAGTAGTGTGTTGGGCTGAATGGTTAAGTGATTCTAGTAACTTTAGGTATGTTGAGTGGTTTTAGAGTTCATAGCTGGGACCTGTAGCTCACAATGATACAGTGGGAGATTTTCCCTATGGTCAGCTGGACATGGAGTAGTTCAACCAAGTCATCCTGCTTGACCAATCTAGAGTTGTGATTGTTTTTTATGTAAATGTAAACATCTCCTCCCTTTTTTCTCCTTTTCAGAGGGTGGTCTGATTGTGAGACAGGCATTGTAGCCTTGCACTGCCTGGGAGCTTTCTGCAGCCTTGAACAACATCTCTGTATAACTGCTCAGATGTCAGCATTCTAAGGAGTGAGGAGAGCTTCCAGAGAGTGCATTCTCTTCTTAAGACTCCTAGCACTGAATAGTAGTACCTTCAGCTTGGCATTGCAAGAATTTATTGCACTGGTACGTCTGTTGATTTTGCACTGCCTAAAAAGAGCATGAAGGGTAGTTTAATGCCTTGGTCAGTATTCAAATGCCTAGTGGTGACAGGCGTAGATCATCTCTGGCAAAGCAGCATGGTCTGTCAATCATGTAGTCTCAGGCAGACAAATACTGGATCCCCTTGAAATGACACCAGTACCAAAACCAATTATTGAAGTCAATCATTTTCTGTTTGTGTTGGCTATCATTCTTGATGAGGGTAGGCTGCTCGATGCAAGGCTTATACCCACCTGTGACATGTATTCAGCGAGATCTATTGTGTCTGTCTTCATATAGTCCAGAGAGGCATGTTACATGTCATTCACACCCATGTGGATTATGACTGAGTCATACTGGTACTTGTGCTTAAGTGATCTTGAGTGCCTTCCTGAGCTGGTGAATCCTGGCCCCTGACAAGCAACTGACTTTAACCCTTTCTTTATCCAACCTGGTGAAGAGACCGTCTGTGTGTCTCATGATGGAGTCTCCTATGACCTAGATGTTTGAATGTGTGGTGCTTCACCTTAGTGGCTTACTTGTGGAGACATTGATGTATATTATTTGTGTAGTGGTTGAGGTTAACTTAGTTTTGTTTGCATTTGGCTTCTGATGGCAGCGTGAGAGAGTTTTCTGATGTTTTGTAAGTTACTTGAGAGTCTAGACCTTATTTATTGAGGGAAATGATGTGAGTGTGCTGGCAACCTGTTTGCCATTTGATTTGTCAGTATGTGAGAGTCATATCTCAATTTTCATAATGTAACTGCATCTCTCACATACTGTGTTTGTTTGTTTCTGGATTAAGTGTTTGTCAGTATATATGAGACAGTTGCTACATTGCCTCAGTATATGTGTGTCCACCAGGCTTGCCACAGAGAAACAGAAAAGTTCCTATTTATGGTTTCTGGTTTATTACTATGGGTTTAACCATGGAAGAGTGAGTAGATTTAACTGTCTTGGATGACAGCATATGGATGACAAATGGGTGCTATACTCAGTGGGATCTGCAGGTATCCCACAATTCATTGCTGCTCTGTGTGCAACTCAGAAGCTCCTAGAGCAGTAGTGGGAGTGGGTAAGGATGTAGACATAGTTATTTTAAGGAAAGTTTTAACTTGAATGAGTTTGCGTCTATACAGAACACTGTTAACCATCACTGGGTGGAGAGCTGCCTAGTACAAACACTGGGTGTATATAGAATCAGAAAAACAAGTTTTACAAAAGCATGCAATAAGCTTTCATCCAGCAGACTCCAGCACACGTTTGCCACAAGAGTGCAGTCAGAAACCCCGCTTAATGTAAAAATGCTGGCTTTAGAGCTCAAGTACAGGGAAACCACACAATTTAGATACTAGAGCCCTTGTAAAACTAGCAGACACAATGTAATTAAGTACTCCAGCAACCACAGTAGAAACAGTTCAGTTTTGAAACATTGTTAAAGTGTGATAAATGTTACAAATAATGCAGGAGTCTTATGAAACACAGTAAAAATATTCAGCAGAAGTGCAAAATTATACTTATTTTCATTCTATTAGCAAAGGGTGGCTTTAGATGCAGTCCTAACACCATGAATTAATAACATTTATAAGTAGAGTTAGGATCTCTGCTGAATACATCTGCTTTATTTGCTGATCAGACTTAAGGAAGCATGCCACAGGAATTTTCACATGCCATGTCTATGCATTATAGGCATATAGATTGCAATTCCATTCCATAATTATATATATATATATATATATATATATATATATATATATATATATATATATATATATATCCAGGAAAAATGTATTACAAAAATGCAAAAATGCAACATGGGTAGGGGGTACATTTATGATGCTAGTGACCCAGATATGATCGATCAGCAAACTGGAAAGCTATAGGGCTGGCTGGGGGTTGGAAGTAGGCTTGAACAGATTATAACCAGCTTGCCAGGTAGAGGGTGTAGGGTTTTATGTCACAATGTTGCTTTCTAACAAAGGTTAGAGAACAGTATTAGTGTTTCAGAAGTGAGCATGTGTATACAGAAGAGGCCAGATGTCAATGTGCCATAGTCAGGAACATTGATGGGCATGTGCTTAAATCATTTTACATCCATCCTGTCAGGGAAGGATTAGGGCATAAGAAAAAAAAAAAGATTGCTGTGGTTAGGAGGGGATGATACAGGCTTGGGGTTTTCAGTGTCCTTTCCCACCACCAGCTGTGGTCCGTGGATGGCTATTCCAATTCTGGAGGAAAAATGCTCAGCCAAAATAGGAGAAGGGGAAAGAAGCAGCACTGGCTATCTACAGGTGGTCATCCGGCTCAAGGGGTCAAACAAACCTTTTAAGAAAAGGCACAGATATAGTGTGAATTGGCACCAGATACTGAGTTTAGCATTAGTTAATCTGAAGGAAGAAAGTACCATTATTTCACAGCAGTACTATTGATTGTCATTGTGATTTATTAGTTTTAAGAAATGAAACTGTCTGACGATTTCGCATAAAGGATTAGGGCTATGAGTTACTAATAGGTTTATCCTGTAGGGCTCTGTCTTCATTTGTTGACTGTCCAAATCACTGAACCAGAAACTTATATTACCCACATATATACAGTTAATCTGTACCTAACTGCATTTGAACATTCTTTTGTAAGGTAGCTTTTTTAAGTGTTGTATTTCATGATACTCATAAATCTAATTATTGTATAAGATGGCGCTTTTTCCCAGTCCTCTTCTTCTGAAAAATGGCTACATGCCCAGTCAGACCTTCCAGTAAAGAAATACAAATAAACAAATAAATACATAGATATAAAATAAATTGTGCCTATTCAGTGCTAACAGATTAAGAAATAAGATAAAATAAAAGCACTTCCATCACAAACATGTCTTTTCTTGGTGTTTCCAGATGTGTTTACATAGGATCATAGGAGATTACTAGGCTATCAACCCAGAGGGTCATTTTAAGCCTAACTTTTAAGCCTAACCATTCAACCCAATGTAATACCATAGAGGTACTAGTCAATACCCAAGACTGCATTTAGTGATAACTGCCCATGCCCAGGAGGGTTGTGGGCACTATCCCTGGTAAGAATTTACGGTGCCCCATTCACTCATCCAGGATTCTCTTGAACAGTGTCATAGAGGTGCTCTGTTTCACATGAATTGGTAGCCTGTTCCAAAGAAGAGACAGTCAATAGGAGATAAATCTGTCCCTCCAGCATATCCTATTTAAGTCACAGGCCATATTTAAGTCCCTGGAATGGGTAGCCCTAGACTCATTTGATTTACAGATATATAGTAAGTTCATTAGGTTTGAGTCTTGGTTTGGTCTGTAGGCCAGCCCTTAGTCTCCCTGAGAAGTCTATATGATACAGAGTACAGTGACAGGGATTTTAATCAGTCCATGTAAGGCACATGATGGAGACCCTTGATCTTATAGGTTCATAGGTTCATAGGTTGGTACTAGGCTATCAGCCCTAGGGCCTATGCAAGCCTAGCCATAACAATTCCCTGTATATTTCTTCCCACAATATTTACTCCTCCAGGCCCCTGTCTAGCAAGGTGACTGACATGATCCCCGGGGTGAATTTCCTATCTCCCATCCAATCATCAAGGTTCCTTTTGAAGAGGGCCAATGAGGTGCTCTGCTTGATATGTATGGGCAGTCTATTCCAGAGTATGGGGAGTCTCTGGGTCAGGAACCTATCCCTTCAGCATGTTTTGTTCATTGTGATGACAAGGTTTAGATCCCTGGAGCATGTGACTCTGAGGGATTGGGATTTCTTTAAGTGGAGCATGTCCAACAGCTCAGGGTTTGACATGGCCTTGTATGTTAAGCAGAGACTGCCTCTGAGTAGACGCTTCTTTGTTAGAAACTTCTGAGGTCTCTTTAATTGCTGTAGATCCTTGGTGTGGTGCATACTGAATGAAGCATTATACTCAATTATGGTCTGGATAAGTGGAAGTATAGGGGGGTAATAACTTCTTTTGCTCTCAAGGCAATAACTTTACTAATCAAGTGAGCTATGTGGAAAGCCTTCCTTACAATGGTAGACACGTGGTGGTTGAAGTTAAGGTCTCGGCCAATATGTGATCCCAGTTCCCTTACCACTTCATGGATTGAGTATTGTTACTGATTTGATACTGTGAAAGGACATTGTTTGTGCCAAAGGGAGTGTTGATGCATTTCTTTGCATTCAGTTTGAGACCGTGACTAATACACCAGTTGCTGGTCTGTGTGAGACCATCCTGGAGTACACTGACATCATTTGGGAATTCAATGATTGCACCTAGTTTGCAGTCATCTGCAAACTTGGTCAGCCACAACCCTTTAGTTTTGACCTGAACTTCTGAGAAGTTTATACCAAACAATAGGGGGTCCAGCACTGAACCCTGTGGCACCCTGCTGGTAATAGGTTTGCTGGTTGGTGTGGAGTCACCCACTTTGATAGTGTGTGTATGGTTTGTGAACCAATTGGCAACCCATGTTACAACAAAGGGGTCTACATTAATTTTGCTAAGTTTATCGGTAATGCCTGAATGAGGGATTGTGTCATAAGCCTTTGCCAAGTCAAGGTATGCTGTGTGCACAGATTTGCCCTCATTAATGGCCTTGGTCACACTTTCAAAGAAATCCATCAAATTTAACAGACAGAATCTGCCCTTCACGAAGCTTAATTGGGTAGGATCCAGGACTTAAAGGTCACCTATGTCTTTATTTAAGAGGTCCATAATGATACAGTCCATGGCCTTACAGATTAGGCTGGTCAGGCTTATGGGTCTGTAATTCCCCAGGTCTGTTGCTAAGCCACCTTTGAGGAGGGAAATAACTGTAACTGTTCTCCATTCCACAGGAACAAACCCTGTGGTTAGGCTGTGATTGAAAAGGGTACTTAGTGGTGATGCTAGTTCATGTTTTAGCCTGTTTAGAAGACAGACTGGGATGTCATCTGGTGCCACAGAGGCCATGTTCTTTGCCTCAGATAGGGCTTTGAGGAACTGGTATTCAGATATGTAAGGTGGAGGGTGGAGTTTGGGGGTGGGTTTGCTGTAAGTTAGAAGGGAATAACAGACTGAAATGTTAGCCAAACCTATCTGCTAGCAGGTTCTCTACGTCTGTGGGGGTCAGTCTATGTGATACTGTTGGCCAGCAGTTCTGCATGCGTGGGTCCTACCTTTTAGGTTACATACATAACTGTAAAAGGCCTTATGGTTATTCTTGGCAGTAGCTGCTAGGCCTCTCTCAATGGAGCTCTTGGATGATTTGACAAGTTGTCTTATTTGCCTGTTAATTCTGAGGAGGGTGCTTTTCCATTGTTGGGTCCTTGTCCTTGTTTTCTTGGACAGCAACTTTTTGCGTTTATTGTAAAGTTTGTTGATGCTGGAAGTCCACCATGGCAGCTTGATTTTACTTGGGGCTCTGGCTTTGATTCTATCTGGTACAGCAGAGTTTATACACTTATGCAAGTAATTGTGCAGGGCTTTAGTGTAAGCTTCATCGTAGTTACCACTTTCAGCTTGGGGTAGGGCTTGAAATGCATTTATACCTTCACCAAGTAGGGTATAGTTTGCCTTGGTGAAGTTTTTTCTTCTGATTTCACCCTTTGTGAGTTCTGGTGTTAGTATCAGCTCGAAGGTGACTGATTTGTGGTTATTTAGTTGATAGTGGGATACCTGAAATCCCCCATAACCAGTGTGTTCAGTAAAATTTGGATTGTCTTCAGTTTGGTTAAGTAGACTTCATGGGTATCATGTCCCGTGGAAGAGGATGTATAACTGGCTAGGACTTGAATGCAGGTCTTACCCACTGTAACCTGGACTTGGAGTAACTCCATGGAGTTGTCCAGTCTAACTAGATGTGAGGTGAATTTATCTCAAATATGGATTGAAACAACTGAGTCTCTTTGAGCTACCAGCTCCATTTGGTGCACAGGATTGAATCCCAATAGATACATGCCTTAATTGAGGAGGTCTCTGTGGTGTTGTTTAAAATGGTAATGAAATAACTAAGGATGTAAAGTTTTCTTTTCTTTTTTTTTTTATTTGGCTGGCAGCTCTCATTGCCTTTATGAAAGCTTGCAGAAATCTTTCGTCAATGTTGTTGATGGCTGCCTGAATGGATCAAGTAAATGTGCTATGCCATTCTGTTTAAGGAAGATTTTTAACTCCTCTGATGTCAGGTCTGGGCCAGTCTTACTAACAGTTTATTCACATAATCCTTTCCTTGAGAAAGCTATAACTGCAGATCACATCAGACCACGGCAGACCATTTCAGATGAACATCTATTGCTTCATAGAATATGCAGTCCATAAAAGGACCCTTTTGTAGTATCTCAACATGCTGCTATGAGACAGGTGGCTATTTCAGTAATTTAACAGTGTTGGTAATAGTACATTCCATGTTATTTGCCGATCCTACACATTTACAAGTTATGTCTGAAATGTACCTGTTGATTCTTGGCCACTATACATAATTTCATACTAAAGAGGTCTTCTCTGTGCCAGAGTGCCACACAAAAATAGTCTGTAGTACTCGTTTATTGGTATTAAGTTTGTTAATTGTGGTAGTTGACTGAACCTAAATGGACTCACATTTTGAACTTCAGTGTGCTGTATGCTGCTGGAAATATGCAGGAGGAAACTTAGTGCCCTGTTCCTGTGGCAGGTCACAGATGCTTCCTTTGTGTGTGTACCCAAAAAACAGTAAATGGTGCAACCCAGCAGTTTTATCTTAGTTAGTTTACTTAATTACACTTTATCTAATGTTACCTGCTTAATGGCAATCCCAGAAGTTGGCTTGTTTAGCAAGTGGCAATGCTTGAGTTACATTTTCAATCCTAGTGTGGAGAAGGTACTGTAAAAAAATATATAAAGGACATTACATATCCTGTTTCTGTTTAACATTTACATCAGGTTTTAGGAAAGTTACAATACCAAGAAACAGAAGATAGTGGCAACTCATTTTAATTGAACTACTTTACTTCTTTGCACCTCATCTCTTGTTAATTGCTTAGTGGCACTTCTTGGGCCTGGGCTGATTATAACATAATCCCCCCACAGTGAATGGCTGTGTTTGACTGACAATTTCAACTCTAGTGTGGTGTGTGCCATTGAAATTATGCAGGGAAAATTGTAGTACCTTTTATCTGTTAAATATTTTTTGGGGTTGTAGGTACTGGACCTAGTAAAACTGTAGTATTAGTACTGGTAAATAATGTAATGTAGTGGTTTTCTCTCTTTTATTTTTTATTTCTTTGTACTCTATGTAACATTATCTGCTTAGTGCCTCTCCCTGGAGATGGATTACTTGAAAATCAAATCCAAAAAAACTGAGCAATTTTGAGCTAGGAGTGCTTGCTGTCATTGTTCTGTTGAAGGTGTGGCTTAGTGTCAACATGTGACTGTTGTCATGAATGGGGAATGTGGAGAAGGTGGAAAAACACGAAAAGCTTCTTGAGTTATGACTTCCCAGTAAGCACGTAGTATAGGCTAGTGGTGTTGCTGCTTTATATTATTATTATTATTATTATTATTATTATTATTATTATTATTATTATTATTATTAAACATATGCATATGAAGTGGCAGTAGTTATAAAACTGGTTGCCAGCTTTTGAAGAAGAGTATTTTGAACACTGAGCAGAAATTATTTTTGAACCTTTGTAATTTCCTACAGTTACCTCAGCATTGGCAAGAATGAGCCTCGGGATGCTGTGTTTAGGTTTGGTAAGGTTTTTCATGCTTTTCTACTAGCAGTTATAGAAACAAGCCTTATAAACATTCTGATGTTACTCTGTTCTATGAGTCATTCTATGGTTTTGTTATAATACAAGTTTGTTACCAACCACCAAACTCATAGACCCTTGCTGAAAAATTGTGTGTATCTAGAACCATGGTGTGTTTCAAGTTGGAGCAATGATTTTCTTTTAGTGGTAAATATTTGAATTTGGTATTTGTTCTAATTTTATTCAACTTACCAATAATGGTGTAAATGAAAGGGCATTAAAGGCATAGTAACACTATTGGTTATGAAAGCACCAGAACATCTAGCTTTAATGCATTAATCACAATGCTTTTCTTCTTGTTTGGAGACCAGCTATAACCTGCCTGTAATTTATAATTGCTTCCTTCTACTGATTCATTACTTTTTTTAATTAAACTTGGTGTATTTAGTATGCATGTAGAAGGAACAAAAACGTATTTACTACATCTTAATTTTTACCCAAGTTTCCTAAATAGCATCTTTGAACAATTATTGCCTTGAAGACCTTCTTGAATAGGATCTTTTGAGGGAATGGCAGACATGTAAGATATTAAGTTATGATCAAAACATGAAGTCACATGATGTGAATAATAAAAACTGCAAAATTATAGCAAATGCCTGAACCTTCTTAAATGGCACTTGGTGGTCAGGGTGCAGAAATTATGTGCATAGTATAGTTGGATTATTTATGGGTAAGGTAGAATCACAAGTTAACTGAGCTATATGGCCATTTACATCTTGCAAGCACCCAACTTTAGACATTACTTCCTTGTTCCAGAAGCAACAGGGCAGCCATGTCAGAGGTGTATTTATGCATACTCATTTAATTGTCTAATTCCTTCTTAAAGGAAGACAGTGTGTCAGATTGCTTGATCTGGAAAGGAAGTTTGTCCCACAGAAGGGGTAGTCATTGTATGACAAAGCTCTGTCTTCACTGTGATTTGTTTATTAGATGAAGCAGGTTCTGATGTCTGGTTCTAGTATTTGAAGCGCTGTTTGATTTGTGAAGAAATAAAAGTTCTTAGACTGCGAGATCTCTAATGGCCCAAAAGGCAAGGCATAGATTGGCTCTAAGGAATCTTTAGGACACTGAATACAGACATAAGGCTTACAGCCTCTATTGATAGCTTAAATTTAGTTCCATTATCTTTTAGGAACAGGATCTTTTGGGAACTCTCTAACAGCTTCATATGTTTAGTAAGCTGCAGCCTATAAGAGGGCATTATATCCCTTGATGGTCCTGATCTGTGCAGAATATCAAATAGTCAGAACTTCTTTAGACCTAGAGGAAATACCCTTGTGATCAGCTGTGCCAGAACAAAGGATTTCCAAACAACTGTTGTACTATGATGGTCAAAGGGAAGGGAGTTATCTACCCATATTCCAATGTTTGTCATACCATCTTTGTTTTTGAGAGAGATGTTTCTGTACTATCAGCTGGGTGGAGGATTTGTCTGCCAAATACAACAATATTACATTTTGTAGGACTTGATTTTAGTGCATTAACAGTGAACTAGGTATTAACATGTGTAAGTTTACTTTGTAGCTTCTGCATGTCAGAAGGATATTGAAATATAACAGCCAGACTACAGCCACTGACAAACTTGGTTAACCAGAGTGTCTGATTTTTGATTTGGAAATCATAAAAGTATATGCAGAAAAGCAAAGGTGCTAGCATGGGACTCTGAGGCTCCAGACTGTTTATCTTCACATTCTTAAAGTCACACTTGCTACCTTTACAGTATGGGTTCTGTCCCTCAGTCATTTAGCTATCCAGCTAAATACATCAAGCTTGATTTGGAGTGCATTTAGCTTTTTGATAATGTTGGCATGAGGTAAAATATCAAATGCACTGGCAAGGATGAGGTATGCTGCATGTAGCTTATATTACCAGCTAAAAAAATTACCAGATTCATTAGGCAGGGACTACTTTTAACAAAGCCAAACTGCTGGGAGTCAGGTTTTACAAGTTTTTTCACAGTTTAGTTTTATATTGTAGTTTGTCAGGTCTGTTATGACCTGTTCTGTGGCCTTGCAAATGATGTTTATCAGGCTGCTGGATCTGTAATTTCCATGGTTAGTGCTGAGGTCATCCTTGAGAAAAAGCATCTCAGCTGCTGTGCACCAAACCTTGGGAACAAAGCGTGGTTCAGCTTAGGTTGAATTGCTGTAGGAGTGGGCCTACCAGTGCATGAGGAGCCTGGTATGTTATCAGATCCCATAAGGGATGTATTTTTTGTTAACAATTTTTTTCTGTAATGATAAGGTGTCTGCCACTATATTTGTGATATCCACTAGGTTAGAATACATTGTATGATTCTAAATGTGCTCAAACCAATGTTGGGTATTATTTTGCAACTGTCTGACATAGGCAAATAAAGATTTGAAATTATCCTTAGCATCCAATGGAAACTTATGTTAATGGGAAGCCTTAAGTTTTCTTGATGGTGTTTTTCAGTTCCTTGAATAAACGTTTGATATTATCCATGATTTTGTAGGTTTATAATTTTGTTGAATAGTCTAATGGCCTTTTTAACTTATTGTATTGTTTATTTATGCATGTAAATAATCAGGCTGGTTTGCTCTGTCCATTCTTTTTTTGTTTAGTTGTGGTAGGGACTGGCAGGTTTATTCAGTTTTTCAGGTGAGCATAGAATTTATTTGCATGACTGATAGCTGTTTTTACATTTTTGGGAGGGGGCGCACAATTACATTTGACTTTACAGAGTTCATCATAGAATTATAGGAAGTGTGCATGTGCTTTGAATATTGTGACATTTGCCTCAGATGGTTTAGACATTTTGAAAGAGAATGTTACCAGTTGTGATCAGACTTGACAGAAAAGGGTATACATGTGATATGGGCCCCCTTTGGAAGATGGAAGTTTCAGAAAGTCGTACTTCATATGGTCGAGACCATATGATCGACTTTACAAAACATTGAAGATTTTACTTGGAGATCAAGGTACAGTGGAGATCAGGGAATTTACCCTGTACCCCACTGTAGTGCAATTTTGGAGCCGTAGATTTTTGTTGTTTTGTCTTGTTTGATGTTTCAGAAAGTCAGTCATATAGTTTCAACCATATGAAGGTCAACTTTCTGAAACTTTAATTTTCTGACATAGATTCCTGTGGGATAGTACATAAAACTGCCACATTTATAAGGATCAGGTCAAGAACAGTCTGATCTATAGAGGGCTCTTTGTCTATTTTATTCAAGGAATTCTTGTTTAAGAAATTTAACAATATTCAGGCATAGCCTACATCTGAGGGATGAATCTTCCAGGTTCATTGAAGGATTGTTAAAGTCTCCCAGAATGATTAAGTTCTTGTGTTATGAAGTTCATCCAATATAATAACTGGAAATATTTTTTGGGAGGCAGTGAATGGGATCTGTAACATGCTATGATCTGATATTTGGTTTTATGTAGGCCAAGTTGAATCTCAATAAATCTGGATTCTTATTCTCTAGAAATCTGTCTTGCAATAATATGGTCTTTAACTAATATGTGTGATGAAGACCCAGGTGATGAGATCAAGAATTAAAGGAGGAATGAAGCTGGTCCCCATCTAAACAGTGTTATACATACATACATACATACATACATACATACATACAAATGTTTCAAGCACAGGCATTAATGCCCTTCTAGCTTGCTAATACACCAAAACACTCGTTCCCATAATAAATGTCCAGGCTGTTCTTAAAATTATCTAAACTAGTACTTGCTTTAATGCAATTTGGTAGTCTGTTCCAAGTAGCACAAATTAGTACACTTCTCATTCCTATAGACTCTTCTACATAGGTTATCTGATGATTCTCTACTACTTTGTGATGTAGACGTATGTAGCAAAACTGTACTAAAATATGTAAAATAGTTATCTGAAACCTACTGGTAAAAAACAAGATGAATTACATGATGAAGTTTTAAATACTGATGATCAGTTAGTATTGTTATTTATTACATCCCATCTTGGCCTTCCCAAAACCAAGCATAACCTCATGTATTTACACTTGTGTAGGAAAAAGAGATGAATAATGGGAGTTACACATCAACATATGGATAACTACCCTTCCACTAATGAAGATAGCCTTTCACAAGAATATGCCCTTGTTGATGTAACAGTTTCTGATATTGATGGATTGTCTGTTAAGAACATAGGAGTACATCCACCAGACAGACACATTCAAGCAGATGCAGAAAAACACTACTTAACTGATTTCACAGCGAGGAATACTACTACAACCCACCAAGATTCCAGAAAGCAGAGGAGGAATTCCAGAGGTCTCATACTCTATCCACAAACTCCCAGGGAGACAGGAGAACCAAACAGTGGACAGGGGTGAGGGAAATACAATACCTGGGCAATCCTGACTGGAACCCCGACTACAACCTAGGTCCCAGGCTCAGACAGAGGAAACAGCCACAATAACAGGTACAATAACAACAACAACAGGTACCACAATAACAGGGGCTCCACTTATCTGGAACCACTCTGTTAAAGCACTGACTGAAGAGGAAAAAAGTGTGTTGTCCAAAGGACTTACTTTTGTACCAAGCTGCAGGAGTGAGGTTGTTCAAGTACTGATAGACCTTAAAATGTTTGTGAGGAAGCTCAACTTAAGGGTCCAGTTTCATGGCAAAAATAATGACACTGAAAATAAGCCTATTGATGAAACTATAAAAAGGCCTAGCAGCTATTGTCCACCACTACATCAAACACTAACTGCTTTCGAAGTGAAATGTGAGATGGATATCAGGAAACTGCTTAAAAAACCTCCAAAGAAAAGACTTTATAACTTAACACAGGGAGAAGGAAAAGCGTTGCTTGAGCTAGGCAATGATAAATCCAGGCATGTATTGAAGGCAGACAAGGGAGGAGGTATACTTGTGACTGATACCACTAGCTACAACCAAAAGATAGAGAACATGCTGGAGGATAACAGATTTTATGAGTTATTTGCCATGGATGACATAAAAAGAGCATATGATTTATGGAACACTAATCTCACCACATTATGGGAAGAAAAACTTATCACTGAAAATCTTTATAATTATTTATGGAGCCCATGCCCACGTTTACCTTACTTTTTTGGAATACCAAAGCCACACAAGAACAGAGAAGACCCACCTTATAGACCGGTGGTAGCAAGTGGAGGTTTCCTTACTGAAAATACAGCCATTTACCTTGATTACTTGCTGAAACCTCTAGCAGAAAAGAATAAGTCATACATAAGAGATTCAATGGATTTTTTGAAGAAAATAAAAAACATTACAGTGGAAGCTGACAGTATTTTGGTAACTACTGATGTGGAATCCTTGTACACAGTGCTCCCTCACAACTACTGTATAACAGCAGCTATGGAGTCTTTTAAGAAACATAATCAGGGTACACAGGCACAACTGCAAAAGTTAAGCAAGCTCATTAATCCTGTACTGGACTTCAATTTCTTTACTTTCAATGGCAAACACTACAAACAAAAAACTGGTATAGCAATGGGGGCTGCCATGGCTCCCAGCATAGCTAACATAGCCCTGGGCAAATGGGAGGAGGACTTTGTGTTAAACAACACAGACTACATGCAGCATATCATATGCTATTTACGTTTTATTGACAATGTCTTTATTGTGTGGGAAGGTGACACCTTGCAGCTTGGAGATTTTATCACTTATCTCAATTAAACAACCCCCTTCCTTTAGTTTACCTCTTCCCATAGCTGTACTTCAACCACTTTCTTAGATATGCAGATTTCCAAGGACACCAACAATAACAGAATCACCACTGATCTATTCAGAAAACCAACGAGGGTTAACTTATTACTCCACAGTAAAAGTCTACATCCTACAAAAACCAAGTATAATGTAGTGAAATCCCAAGGCTATAGATTAGCTCGAATTACCACAGAGATGGAACCATTTTTGAGAAACCTGAACAACTTAGAGAATGATTTTCTAGTGAGAGGCTATGAAAGTCAGATGTTAAAAAACATCCTGGAACCCGTTATAGAACTGAAAAGAACTGAAACACCTTCACTCAACCTCCCCAGTAGAAAAATGTTAAGTAATCCCACAGAGAATAACAAATGCAAAAATAGCTGCATCCTGACATACACTTTGGATTATCACAGTATCAAAAATATTATTGAAGAAAACTGGGACATTGTCACAGGAAACCCTTTTCTGATTAACATCTTAGGTGAAGCCCCATCATTTGTTTATAGGAAGGCCAGGAATATTAGAAGTTTTGTTGAATTTAAACCTGGACCATGTGAGAAAAGCACTAAAAGATGTGAAACTAATTGTACATTTTGTATATTTATACAGCAAGTTTTTATTGCCCTTATTTAAAGAAGATCATTAAAACCAGTGCAGGGGGTGACTGTAACATTAAAAAAGTCATTTACAGGGCACAGTGCAGTGCAATGTGATGCATTCTATGTGGGCAAGACTGTAAATAAACTCAAGCGAAGGATTTCATGTCATCTGTCAGAAATCCTCTCTGGATGTAAAAATAATTCACTAGCCAAACACCTTTCTCTTCATAAAAGGCACACAGGTTTTAAGTTCCAGATCCTGGATCACATAGACATGGGTGATCTTGAAGGAGACATCCCGAATATTCTGGAGAAACATGAACTCGTGGCAATTAAAGCTGAACTCTTTTAGAAAGCCTGGACTAAACTACTACTGTTCAATTAAAAGTGCACTGGAACTTAGAAAATTACCACATTGTTTACATGACTAATTGTATTTTATTTTATTTTTTTCTACAAATTGGTTTTAAATACCATTTTAAATCATTTGAAATTTAAGTGTATATGTTGTTTCCATCATCATACATATATATTTTTTATTTTTATTATTTATTTTTTTTTTTCTGGTTCTTTTTTCCACTTTATTCAAAATAATGGTAATAACAATACTAACTAATTATACAATTATATAGGTTTTTAGGATTCTTGTACACAGACCTAAAGAAGACTAGAAGGATGAAATCGATCTTTGTTAACAATAGGTTATGAAAATAGAAACTGATTTTTACATGCAAAATGTATATGTATATATTTATATGTAATTTTTGATCGCAAAATGAACGAAGGTTGATATATTTCCAGCCATGTAGTATATTGTCTTGTATAAAATCACAGACTTAATAATCTACTTAATAATTTGGTTAAATAAGATGTACCATTAAAGTACATTAGGGCTATATATTATTATGACAGCTGCTAGGTAGGGCAGGACCAGCTTGAATGTCACACTGATGGGGGAAGGGATGTGAATTTAACATGTGTACCAATAACACTTTGTTTTACAGCACAGTAAACCACTCCCATGCCTGATAAAAGTATATATATATTTAGAAAGCTTGTGAGGAAATTATTTCTCTATTTTTGTTTTACTTGGATCGCTTGTCTGTGTACTTAATAAAGGATTTTCGACTGGAAACAGACTGCCTGCCTTGCTTGGATTACTTTCATATACTTAGTAATGCTGTAGAATTATATATTTTCTATTATTACTTTTTGACTTGACGAGTTTACGTTCGCTACTTCTACTACCAGTCTGATCTGATTAATATACAGTGATTAACTAGAAATATATGGAATGAAAATCTTCCACACAGAGAAGTTTCTTACACTGTTTTATTTCATTGTATTTCCTGACTATCTAAAGGATAACTGTTCCCTAGCAAACTTAATTAATAAAGCAAGGCAAGATTAGATCTTGAGATGCTTACTTCCATAAGGTAAGGTGATGAGCTTCAAACTAAACTGAAGTGAACAACTAACTGTGATAATTGACATAGATATTTATACCAGGTTCCAAAGAAAACAAAACAAAACAAAGTGCTGTGTGAGTTCCATCCTCTCAGTGCTGGTTATAGAATGGCATCACATTTGATCACCTGAATCTAGTACAATACAGAGCTGTGCTAAGATATGTTGCAGTATTTGAAAATTATTGAACAATTTCAAAAACTTCTACTCTTCCCTTCTGGAATTCTTTGTTTAAACATATACATTTAATCAGTTATAATAACACTGCTGATACATTTTTAACATAAGCATCTGTACAAGTCAGTGTGATAGTCTAATGACACAAAATTATTTACAAAACTCTAGCTAAGTATGCTGGCTTATGTTGCACATGCACTGCCCTGTTCCCCCTGGCACAGATGGCAACACCTCACATTGTCACATCAGGTGCTACAAAATAATAACACAGTACATGGCAATTTTTAGGCCATCTCTGTGAAGGCATCCAGCTTGGACAGCAAAGGATCATTCTGAGTTTTGTGGCAAATGACAGACAATTATATCCCTAGGGATGCAAAGGACACTTTTCATGGATCAGCTATGCTGCTCTACAGTAGCTTGTCTTACAGTATGCCAGGAGTCTATCATTATTTTCTTTGTTTTGTTAAGTCTCCATACACTGTGCAACATGCTTGTGTTTCTAGTAAGTGAGACTAAGACTCACATCTGGAGCATTGTATGGAAAATTCCTTTGCAAGGAATGCATACTGGAACTACTTAACTTAACTGTTTTCCATAATTGTATTAGCAGAAATTTTAAAGTCCATGTGTTCTAATATAAGGTTTCTTAGCAAATCAAGGAATACGCTTGTTCAGCTTTAATTAAAGGCTATGCTACAGAAACAAAGATTATTTCACAGCCTCCAGAAAAGCAGGCAATAGAACAACACTAGTTTCATAAGTGATTACTCAAGTTACAAGCAATAGCAAGCATGGTGTAGTATTTTTCGGGGAATTATAGCTCAAGTCTTAGTTAAATCATCTGCTTTGTCCTTGAAACATATACTAGAATTCCAACTTTTAAAATATGACAGCATTTTCTTACTAATTAATAAACATAACACAGAAACGTTTACATGACCATTTTCATTAAGTTCTAGGTTTCAGTCCAATAAAAATAATTTTCCTCTAGTTAAAAAAATTCTATTTGTTTCTTAGATGCTAAGTTTCAGTATATTTTCAGGCCTCCACTTTTCTCTCACTTTCTGTCTCTTTCTTTCCTACCCCTCACCCTCAGTATCAACTGAAATGTGTAGGTCTCTCCACAGTACTCCTTTTGCAGAAAGAGGCTAATGGGTAGTCTCTGTTGTTTCTAAAGCCCTTCCTTCTATGTCAATGAGAGGGGAAAACTCCACTTGGGAAAATTTGTTTGTTATGCAGTGAAACTGTAGGTCTGCTGTTCCCACAGCTACTGCTGTAGGACACTATACCAAGGAATCCCCTGCCTAGCTCAGATCTGTGGGGATAAGCCCTATGGGTCAGCCACATTCCTCCTTGGCTGGTTCATAAACTTATTGGCACCATGCACACCTTCTTCTAACCATGCTCTCTGCCTGAAGACTTATCCTACCAATATACACTTTTCAGAAACAGGCATAGTGCACAGTCCTTTGTTGTATAAATTGCTCTGTCGGCTTTATCATACTGATCAAGGCTGTTGCTAGTAAATATAGATCATTGGGATTGGTTCCATTTTCTATCACAATAGGACATAAAGTAATGACAGACCATGGTGATCAATGGATTTCTGTACAGTCCCAGTTTATCTTGGGTTTGTTTCAGCGGCTTCTGGATACCATTTGGTTTATGGTATCATCAAGTTTACCATGTTGGCCTTCAAAGCAGTTCCATTCAGTGATATTTATGGCTGCCAGACTCGATGCCTATCTTGGATGCAGAAGACTAGTGAGAGTTTTTGAGTGTATTTTATTGCTATTAAGTAATCTGCATGGGTAACTGATTTGTTTGCAGTTAAAAGCATTCTGTATCTTTACAATTCTTTATCTGTTTAAAAACTTTAATTTTGTGGCTTTCTGTAGTGCTTACTGTCTGTAGGCTAATAGCTTTAGTATTTGTCCTAGTATAGAATTGTTGGCTCTGGGCTTGCTTGTTTATACAGTGATTGTTCAAAGCACATGAACATGCCATCTTGAATTAGCTGAAGCCTTTCTTTACCTCGGCTAGATTGTGTTAATTGGCTGCTGGCTAGTGGGGGCTGGTTCTTTTGTGTTTTTGTAAAAAAAAAAAAAAAAGTTGTTCTTCTGGTATTTAAGACCTAACTTTGAGAGGGTTTCTGTCTATACACACTGAGCAGAGTGGATGAGAGGTGTTGACTACAACTCTTAGCTGAGATATATAAGTATCCTGTTTTTTCGATTATTTATACTGATTATTGTTTCTAGCAATTTATATATAGCACTTTTATTGCCTGCTGCTTAGTTTTTGAGTGTATTTTATTGCTATTAAGTAATCTGCATGGGTAACTGATTTGTTTGCAGTTAAAAGCATTCTGTATCTTTACAAATATGTATCTGTTTAAAAACTTTCATTTTTTGGCTTTCTGTAGTGCTTACTGTCTGTAGGCTAATAGCTTTAGTATTTGTCCTAGTTCAGAACTGTTGGCTCTTGGCTTATTTGTTTATACAGTGATTGTTCAAAGCACATGAACAGGCCATCTTGAATTAGCTGAAGCCTTTCTTTACCTTGGCTAGATTGTGTTAATTGGCTGCTGGCTAGTGCAGGCTGGTTCTTTTGTGTTTTTGTAAAAAAAAAAAAAAAAAAGTTGTTCTTCTGGTATTTAAGACCTAACTTTGAGAGGGTTTCTGACTATACACACTGAGCAGAGTGGCTGAGAGGTGTTGACTACAACTCTTAGCTGAGATATATAAGTATCCTGTTTTTTCGATTATTTATACTGATTATTGTTTCTAGCAATTTATATATGGCACTTTTATTGCCTGCTGCTTAGTTTTTGAGTGTGTGTTATTGCTATTAAGTAATCTGCACGGGTAACTGATTTGTATGCAGTTAAAAGCATTCTGTATCTTTACAAATCTTTATCTGTTTAAAAACTTTCATTTTTTGGCTTTCTGTAGTGCTTACTGTCTTATGCTAATAGCTTTAGTATTGTCCCCATCGTCCCTCCCTGTTAGTGTCTTGCTGTTATACTTGGTGGCTTTGCAGTTGCCCGCCCCTACTGTAAATCTGATCTGGGACACTCCTCCCAGTCTAGTGTCATTAGCTCATTCTACCTAATACAGAGAGAACATTTGATAAGGCCTTCTGTTTCTCCTTTTTCCTTTCAAAAAAAATGTTTTTGCCTGAATCTCCTTGTGTTCTGACTGTGCCTCTCAAACATTTTGGAAGTATAGAGTATATTTTAGAGCATTTATTATAACTGTAATTGCCTTAATATTGCTACAACTCAAGTGCTCTAGGTTGCACTGCATCTAAAGTGTTTGTGTGTTTTAGTTGCTTTTCTGTATATATAGACTTCTCTGTATATGTAGACTAGCTACTTATTCTGCTGTGTTACTGCCTCTTAAATCGTTTTTCAGTTGTGCACTTGCCTTGCTTTATTTAAAAAGCTTTAAATTGCTAATTTTGTAGAGTTTTAATTGCATTTACTGTTTAGGACTAAACACTCAAGTGTGTTAGCCTTTTCTGTGTTTATTTACTGTATTATTGCATTGTTTAGCCTGTTTCAACAAAAAAAAATACTATCTTGTTTGCTCGTTTCCCACCTTTTCTAGCCAGTCCATATCCCAGGCTTTGCTTGTCTCAGGACTTTCTTTTCTGTGCTCAGAGCTATCCAGACCTTGCTGTGGTAGAGGGAAGTCCTACTGCCTACCAGTGGGACTGGTGAACATTGTACTGCCTAATGTGGTTTCCAGCTCTGAAATTATAATTTTATTAGCCTTTTTTGGGCTGATTTCTATCCCTTTCAACTTTCTGGCTTAAAAACACGTATGTTTGCACATTTTTCACATCGTGCAGCACTGCGAGGCTACAGTTAAACTATTCCAGGTGCCAGAGAGTCTGCTCTTCAATTTTTTCCTTAAAACTAGTTAGTTTCTCAGTAGTAGCACTAAAATCTGAACCCGTGACTAGCACTTCCTCTAGAACCTGCTGGAAAGTGCTAGGAAGCCTGAAATTGATACAAGCACTCAGCTCTCCTTGTCAATAAGGAGAAATTAATCATAGGCACTAAACAGCCTATAATTGTAAGGAAAAACAGCTCTTAAACTTTACAAAAAAGCACCTAAACAGGCATGTCCAGGGGTCAGCTTCCGGTGATTTCTCCTGTCCACCTGGTGAATCTGGGCATACTGGGGCAATGCGGCAACTGCCTCATGTACACAGACAATCCTCTCCTCCTACCATCCAACACTACAACCTGCGAGAGATGCACTTACATAGACAAACTGGAAGCAAAGCTTTCTCTGGCCAAGATTGTGCTAGACAGTCAAGAGGAGAAGGTTAACACCTGCATTACAACTCAAGCAACTCACAGTCATTCAAAACCCACACCATCAACACCAACACATAGCAACACTAAACCCACATATGCGGAGGCCCTTAACATTAACCTGCCCAAGCAACAAGGACCTCCGAATCCGAAACACAAACAAACACCAGTCACAACCAAAGTGACACATATCTCACAACACCAGTGTGCCACCCAACAACAGCCCCTAAGGCAAGACAATGTACCCAACACTTTAGTCATAGGTGACTCTTTAGTCAGGCACACTGATGTCCCACTCACCAGGCTGAACAAAGAGAAAATTACAGTCAGCTGCCTGTCGGGTGCCAGGATCTGCCTCATAATGCATGCACTCAATTCACTCCACAACAAGTACATATACGACTCTGTCATTGTCCATGCTGGAGTGAATGACTTGAAACGTACCTCCCTGGACTACATGAAAAGAGACATGGAAGAACTCTTGGATCATGTGACCCAGGCAGGTATGACCCCAGCTCTGAGTAGCATCCTGCCTTCGCCCAGAATGATACCACAGTATAAGGACAAAATGATTGACTTCAACAATTGGCTAAGCTTCTGGTGTCATTCAAAGGGGATCCAGTATTTGTCTGCCTGGGAAGACATGATCGACAAACCATGATGCTTTGCCAGAGATGGTCTGCACCTGTCACCTCTGGGATTCAGGTTACTGGCTAAATCTCTTGCCACCCCTATAGTGCCTTTTTTTAGGCAAGGTTCAAAGGATAAAACCACCACCGTAACAGATACAAGCATGCAAAATCTGAAGTTAATGCTACTCAATGCTAGAAGTCTAAACCTCAAAATGCACTCTCTCGAGGCACTCCTAAAAATGGAGAACATCGATATCTGTGCAGTAACTGAGACCTGGTTCAAGGCTCCAGAGAGCACCCCTGCAACACAAGGCTACAATTCTTACCACACTTTTCGGCCAAAAAACCAAGACCGAAACACTAAAGGTGCAGGAGTGTCCATATTCACCAAGGATATTCACACCTCCAGGCTAGTTGCCCAACACAATGCATCTGAAATTCTCCAGGTGCAACTAACACTAGGTAAGACTGCAATCCAAATTGTAGCTTGCAACAGATCCCCCACCATGCCCCAAGATTCTCACTACACCTTTCTAAACATACTGGAAAATATTAAGATACAACCAAACACCCTAATGCTGGGTGATTTCAACTACCCTGCCATTAATTGGGAAAACTACTTGGGTACCAACTCCTTTTCCCAACGGTTCTTGGAATTCATAAATTCCAATGCTCTGGATCAACTAATCCATTGTCTCACCAGGGGCTCCAGTATCCTAGTCCTGGTCATTACCAACATGGGAGATAGATGCTCCACACCAGTGGTCACCAACTCATTGGTCAGGTCTGACCATAAGCAAATCACTCTTGACATCCACATCCCACCCCCACCCCCCAGTAAGGAAACCTCCTTAAAAAACTTCTGCAAAGCCAACTTCATGCTACTGAAGTCAGAAGTGACAAACTTCACAACACCCATGCAGACAGGATCTGGAAGTTCGATTGCAGAATCCTACACTAAGGCACTGTACGAGCACATCCACTCGTGCATGAATCGTGCCATCCCAAATAGAACCAAGATGCTCTTCTCCAAAAAAAGGAAGCCAATCTGGTGGACCCTGCTATAAACAAACTATACAACAGAAGGAAGAAACTGTTGCAGAAAAGAGGAAAAAGCTAGTTACGAAAATAAAATTGCCAACGATTCCAAAGACAACCACAAGGCATTCTATAGTTATTTCAAGACTCTAAATGGCAATGCTCAAATCTGGTCTGAGCTACAACAGAATGGCATTAAATATACTGATCCCAAGGATATTGCCAATATCCTGGCAGATTGATTTAGTGCCAACTTCACCCCCCTCTCACCCCCTAAAGGGCCCATCTCAATACCAAAAGATTGCCAAATTCCGATAATCATGGACACACAGGTAGAAACCGCACTCTCCAAAGCTAAGAATACAGCATCCATGGGACCAGATGACATCCCTGGCTGTGTACTACATGAACTACAAAATGAACTGGCACCTCACTAAAGTGTCATGTTTAATCATAGCCACACCTCAGGCTTCGGGCCCACTGAGTGGCACACAGCTACAGTTATCTCGCTCCACAAGGGAGGATCTGCCTTGGATTATGGGAACTACCGTCCCATTAGTCTGACAAGCCTGATCTGCAATGGCATGGAATGCATTATCATGAAACTTATAAACAAAGACATTGGCAACCTTCAATGATGAGAGACTTAGGGACACAGGTGGACAGTGGTCTCACTTTCGATAACCACATTGCCACAACAGTCAGGAAATCCTTCTATGTGGCACACCTCATCACTAAGGGCTTTTCATCCAGAAAAAAGGTCATTGTCCCACTGAACTCATCCCTCATTAGACCCATTATAGAGTATAATGCCCCGTTTGGTATGTACCTCACAAGACATCTGCAACTGCTGGAAAGGCCACAGAAATACCTCACTAAAAAAATCACAGGCCTAAAGCAGATGCCATATGCTGACCATCTAAAAAAACTCCAGCTATACTCTGTGGCATATCGTCTACTCAGAAGCGATCTCTGCTTAACATACAAGGCCATGTCAAACCCTGAGCTGTTGGACATGCTCCACTTAAAGAAATCCCAATCCCTCAGATCCATATGGTCCAGGGATCTAAACCTTATCATCGGAATGAACAAAACATGCTGGAGGGATAGGTTCCTGACCCAGAGACTCCCCATACTCTGGAATAGACTGCCCATATATGTCAAGCAGAGCGCCTCATTGGCCCTCTTCAAAAGGAACCTTGATGATTGGATGGGAGATAGGATATCCACCCCAGGGATCATGTCAGTCGCCCTGCTAGACAGGGGCCCAGAGAAGTAAATATTGTGGGAAGAAATATCCAGGGAATTGTTATGGCTAGGCTTGCATAGGCCTTAGGGCCAATAGCCTAGTACCAACCTATGAACCTATGAGTGCCTTCCTTCTGTTTGAGAGAACTGTCTTCCTTTCACATTTTTTTACAGCTGTATGATTTGCCTGCATCATCTCAGCATGAGAAGCAAGGGTTGACATACTCTGATTTAATTTGCTGTTTATTTTCTCCAAGGATTTGCTTAAGATTGTACTTCCAGCCTCCATGCTTTTCAATTAGTGGTTTGCTGAAGAACAAAATTTTACTACAGTGATCAGCGGTGACTGTTTATTTTAATTTACAATGTCAGTTTTTTGTTTTATAGGTCGGGTGATTTTTATTTTTTCAATTTCACTAAGTGAATGTCATGGTCCATAGCTGTGAACTTTATGCTGCCCTTTGCCTGCGATGGTGTGTGCTATGCATGAGCCTGATGCAGGGCTTCTTGTACTACAACCATTGGCTAGCACCACCATTATCATCAAGGATGATAGTAGGAGCTGCACTGCCATCATCGGGCAGTTGGGCACCATAAGGATGCACAATCATGTTGTAGTGCATGGAGTGGGGTGATTATGCTCTGATATTCAGAAAAAGATAACTCAGTTAAGCACTAGGTGTGATATCTGACCTTAACAAATGTTAAGCATCCCCTGCTTAGGTTGTTAAGGCTGGGTTTCAGGCTGCCAGTACTAACCAGTGAAGACAGTGGCAGAAGAAAGATTTGATTCTGCCTGCTGTCCATACTGATAAGGTCTTCCTTCCTCTTATAAACTTAGAAAGTTGCTATAATAACAGGATCTGTGTTCATCTTCATTTTCTCTGAAAGTTACAAACTCTGAAACTCAAATGTATGTCACTATTCAGTGACTTCAGTGCTCTCTGAATTGTCTGAAATCCATGGACTTTATGAGGAACAGACCAAACAAATGAGGCAAAAATCTGGCATTCTGTGAAAATCTGGAGAGTTAGGAGCCATCACTTGGAGAGTTAAGGAAGGTGAGTATACACATAAGGGACTGTGTTGTGTCACCTTTCTGACAGTGTCTACTAAGTGCTTTATGGCTTTGAAAGCAGGCAAAACACTTAGCTTTTTTTTTTTTTTTTTTTTTTTTTTTTTACTGTCAGTAGTAGTTAATGGAGTAAATAAAGCTCCATGCACTACAAAGAATTATGATTGGGTCTCTGCTCTTCAGGTGAATTTCTTGGTATCCATGTCTCAAGCACATAATAAATGGGTTATGATCACTGACCTCAACATTATCCTTTATGTCCAAAATGCAACATTTCATAAGCATCCTACATGCGGTAATAGGGTCATACTGAACTGCACTCTTAGGCTCCTCCAGGCAACGGAAATGGACATTCAGCAGTCCACATACTTGCTTCATGTGTATTCATATTTGGGATAGGGTGGTGCTGAAGTGTTCATCAGCAGCTCCTCTATGGTTATGGACTGGTATCATTAGGCAAGGTTCCATTGCATAGCCTGTGTCGGTCAATATGCATGTGTATATATCATTAAGAAGCTATAGAAGGGATTGTACTAGAGTATAAATACTGAGCACGTGTGAGCCTGACTGCCATTTTGTAGTTAGCTGTTGAGATGTGAACATGTATGTATATAAGCTCTGTTTGTTAGTTTGTTCATATTTAAAGATGCTGCTATCCATCCTGATGTGTTTGTATATATTAAAGCATCTGAACAAAACTCCAAGTCTTCCTATTATTTATATTAGAGACAAATGAGTGACATGGTGTCAGATGTGGAATGTCTAAAAGGACATGGTGTCAGAAGTGGCATGTCTAAAAGGACATGGTGTCAGAAGTGGCATGTCTAAAAGGATATGGTGTCTGAAGTGACATGTCTCAAAGGATATGGTGTCAGAACCAGCATAGATAAAGGGCCTGAAGTCAAAACCAGCATATCCAAGGGGCATGAAGTTTGAAACAGCTTGGCTGAGACAGTTAAAGGCACTTGGCTATGGCTGGAGGTATATGCAGCAGTAGACCATCCCAAAAAAGGGTAAAAAACTTCACAAAACAGGTCAGAAACAAATTTAAACATTAAATCTTGCTCATCACGATTTCTTATTCATATAATATAAAAAGGGGCATACAGAACATTCTAAATGATATTCGCATAAACAGATATGTATGATATTAATAAAATATTAAAATGACTATGGAAAATGTTTGAAATAAAGCCTGAATTGCATAAAATGAATAAAATTAGATAAACTACCACATTTTCACATAGCATATATATTTTCCTATTAAGCAAAGATATCAGAGTTTATCAGGTATATAAAGTGTTTGCATGTTTGTGCAGTGTTACAGTAAAGCCATTTCACAAAATACAGCCATTACAGAGCATAGTTCCCAAAGTAAAGCATTTCAAAGAATTTATTGTGCATTTGAATATTGTTGCAAGCTCATAGAACAGTTTATTCATACATAATTACAAGGACCATATTTTCAGTGTGTTTGTGTATAATTTGTGAACATGGCATATGAATTTCGAAAGCCAAGTGCACTTGTGTTTTACAGTCATATTGCTGAGAACTGGAGAGTGTTTGAGCAAGAGTATGCCATTTTCATACAGGCTGCATTTTCTGATATAGATGAGCATACAAATGCATTTATTCTATTTAATTTATCTGTGTCAGATGCCATTAAAAGGGACTGCTCATTTGTGTATGCACCTACTATTTATGCTAGTGAGGGGGAAAACTGTCATATTATTGTACCGGCTGAGTCAAGGGAGGACCCAGAGGGCTTGAAACATAAATTTAGAGAAATGTGTAGCCCCCAGACAAGTGTTACAATGGAAAGGCACTTATTTTACACAAGGGATCAAAAGCCTGGTAAAACTTTTGCAGCAAATATAACTGACCTGAGAAATAAGGCTAAAATGTGCAGATCTGGTGAATTAAGGGATGAGTTGATAAAGGACAGACTTGGGTCTGGCATAAAAGATAATGCTGTGAGAAAGACTTTTGCTTTGTGACAGTGAGTTAACTTTGAATAAGGCCATTGAGATTTGTCAGATATACAAGCTTACAGAAAAGCACACACATATGCTTCCAGATGAGGGCAGCACTAGAAGGCACAGTGATAAAGCTCATGTTGATAGTATGCAGCATGTGCTTAAAAGAAATAGGCCCAAGCACTTGGCAGCTATGGGGTTTATCAGGGACTGTGGCAGGGCTCCCCAGAACCTTCTATCCCATTCCAGACTTTGCACAGCCTCAGTGAAGCACAAGAGTGAGTCAGCAAACTCAAAGCATGGGGGACAATCTAATTTAATCATCAACTGTTGTAATTGTGGAGGAAGTCATGAATCTAAAAGGGAAAAGTGTTTATCTTTTGGTCAACAATGCCAAAAAGGTAATAAATGGAATAATTTCAAAAGATCTTGTAAATCCAAAGAATGTGGACACTCTTTTATCAAAAGGGAACATTTTAAGAAACAAGTTGATCAATTAGAAAACTATGGAGTAGGATTGCCAGCCACTCTTTATGTTGATGGTGTGTCAGTGCTTCAAGAAACAGTCAGTGCAGTTGATTTAAGGGCCAAGAATAAAGTATTTTGTACTGTTTGGATAAATGGCAAACCCATAGAGCTCAACATTGACACAGGTTCTAAGTGCAATGTTATGTCTGCAGAGACATTTTCCAGAGTGTGTAAAACTGAAAGGCTTGATTTGGCAAGGTGTGTGAAACTTGTTGCTTATGAAGGTGAAGAAACTCAAACTGTAGGCTCAGCTGTGCTTTCATGTTACTCTGCTGGAAGGAGCTATGACTTATTATTTTATGTGGTCAAGAGCCATGTTCAGTCATTACTAGGGCTCAGAGACACTTTGAAAATGGGACTGCTTTCATTTAACAAGGAAGTCCATCATGTTAGCTTAAAAGACCACTACTCTAATTTTGCCCGGCACATTTTTTCTACCTATGCTGATCTTTTCCAAGACAAACTTGACAAGCTTCCAGTTATGTACTCCATGAAGTCAGACCCAAAGGTCATTCCAGTTATCAGGCCAGCACGTAAAGTTCCAATAGCCATGCAGGGCAGAGTCAAGGCTGAGTTAAAAAAATGGTGTGGCGAGATTTGTCCAGTTGAAACTCTAACTGAATGGGTATCCTCCATCGTAGTAGCTCACAAGAAAAGCTCAGATGACATCAGAATATGTATTGATCGGGTCTATATTAGACCACTGAATGCTTAAAAAAGTGAACAGTGATTAATCGACCCCATGTAAGCAAAAGCTTACAATGTCGAACTGTCAGAACAGCGATTTTTTTAAAAGGGAAAAAAATCACTGTTCCAACAAAAAAAAAAACACTTTAAGCATTACATTAAGTGGGGGGCTGAGCACCCAAACTCCCTACTCAAATATACCAACTATGAGACCGCACTACAGTGCCAAAACTGGAAAAGTAACGAACTGGCCAAGCAAATTCTTTCCCAAGGAAAGAATTTGCTTAAAAGCCGCTTCTATATTTTGCCATTTCAGTCTTTTAAGTTCGACCAAGAAGCATTCAAAAGAATGTGTCTTCGGTCTTCTAATAGGAACCCATATCGATCCATGACATTTGAACAAAGTGCTAAAAAGACCTCTTCATTCAATGCACATCTCATTACTAAGGGTTTTCCATCCAGGAAGAAAGAGGTCATTGTCTCCCTCGACTCTTCCCTCATTAGGCCAGTCATCAAGTACAATGCCCCATTTGGCATGTACCTCATTAGACACCTGCAACAACTGGAGAGGCCACAAAAGTACCTCACAAAAGAGGATCCTAGGCCTTAAACACTTGTCCTATATGGACAGACTCAAAAAACTCCAACTATTATCTGTCTCATATCGCCTACTTAGAGGTGATCTCTGCTTGACTTACAAAGCCATGTCTGACCCAGCTCTGTTAGAAATGCTACATCTAAAGAAATCCCAATCCCTCCACACCACAAGCTCCAGAGACCTCAACCTCATTACCACAATTAATAGAACATACTGGAGGGACAGGTTCATAACCCAGAGACTGCCCATGCTATGGAACAGGCTTCCCATACATGTCAAGCAGAGCCCCTCGCTGACCCTCTTTAAGAGAAATCTTGATGAGTGGATGGGAAACAAAAACTTCACCCTGGGGATAACTCCAGTGTCTCTACTTGACAGAGGCACTGGGAACTAAGGTCGGGTGACACTATACCAAGATAATCCTTTGGCTAGGCTTGTAAAGGCCTCAGGGCCATTAGCCTTGTACACACCTATGAACCTATGAACCTTTGAACCTACAACCAGACACTTTAAAGCAGTTATCCATTTTCAAGATGCCAGCTCCAGACAATGTTCAAGTCTTGCAACATTTTCTCGGCATGTTCAGCTACCTAGGCAAGTTCATTCCAGACTTTAGCCAACTATCAGCATGACTCAGGGAGTTGACACGTAAATATGTATCCTGGTCTTTGTTAGAGGAATACCAAACAGCATTTGATGTCCTGAAACAGAGAATTGCTAGTCCGCCATCACTCAGATATTTTGATGTTCACAAGCCAGTTACACTTTCTTGTGATGCATCAAATTTTGGTCTTGGTGCAGTCATTCTCCAAGAAAATCAAACTGTTGCCTATGCATCAAGGACTCTTACTCTAACTGAACAGCAGTATGCCCAGATTGAGAAAGAGCTTTTGGCAATTGTGTCTGCATGTTAGAAGTTCTATGATTATGTTTATGGTAGACCTACCCAGACTGAAACAGTTCATCAACCATTATTCAGAATCTTGAGAAAGCCAATGCATTCAACTGCAGTCTGACTGCAACATATGATGTTGAGATTGCAAAAGTATAATTTCAATCTTGTCTACAAGAAAGGCAAACTTTTTTATCTTGCTGATACACTATCCAGGTCACCCAGAAATACTACTGAACAGACTGGCAATCAAGGTTCTCATTCACCTGATGATCTTGAAGTCATGGAAGTGAGAACTTTTTCTTCCACACATCTTGATGAGTTTAGAGATCACACAGCCACACATCCTGTTTTACAAAGGCTCAACCACTTTATCAATCAAGGATGGCCGTCAAGGCAATCCATTTTACCTTGAGAACTGCAATTTTATTTTCCATACAGAGATGAGAGTTTGTCTAGCAAGGGTATCGTAATGAAAGGTTCAAAAGTCATTGTTCCAAGGTCCTTACAACCTGAGTACATTACTATTCTGCATCATGGTCACCCAGGAACCAAATCTACCAAAAGAAGGGAGAGAGAGATAGTATTTTGACCTTCTATGTCACAAGACATTGAGACAGCACTTTCATCTTTTTAGTATGTAATAGTACAAAGCCTCATCAACAGAAGGAACCACTTCAGCTTAACCAGATTCAGGAACTACCTTGATCAACAGTACTCACTGATATCTTTGAGTCAGTACAGTCATTACTAAGATGAAGCATCATTGTGCAGTACATGGATCTGCACACAGGGTTATTTCAGACAATGACACACACTTTACAAGCCAATTATTCAAAAGATTTGCTGAAGAATGGGACTTTACCGTCATGTCACAAGTAGTCCAGAGTACCCGCAGTCAAATGATTTGGCAGAACATGCAGTCCAAAGTGCAAAACAGTTACTACAGAAGTCAAAATGACACAATAATGATGTTTTCTTGAATCTCTTTAATGTCAGAAATATTCCTTTTTTTTCAATAATCATTTTTTATTATTTTTCACAACCATATTACAAATTCACACATTATATACAATACATACAAAATGCTTCCATTGGTTAATTTCACATATATATCAACCTCATGTATCGATCAAAGGTACAGCACTAACAATCAAAAGGAAAATAATAAAAAAAAAAAAAAAAAATCCAACATTAACAAATCCAAGCCAACAATCTGTCTTTTCTGTACATTTTCTATCTAATCTAAGGTTGATTTAGACTATATTCTGGTTCCCGAGAAAAAGTGGATAGTAACCTCTTAAGCCAAAATAATATTAAAAATTTGCTCCCAGATTTTTATGTTGTTGATATTTTTCTTGTGATCACTAATTGCGCTAAGATGTGTTTTATTGCCAACAATCTGAAATTTTCCCACGATGTCTGGGCTGGGTTCAACCAATTTGTGGCTATATATAATTTCATTAATAGGCAAATATTCATAATTACAATCGTTTTTGATTTATTTAGATTCTCCGGGGGAATATGAAGAATCATAAACTCCCAAGAGAGTGTTGAATTTTGGTAACCCATTTTTTGTAACTGCAATTTTAATGAATTCCACAATTTATAAATGCACTTACAACTCCAGAACATGTGAAGCAAATCTGCTGTCTGATCAAAGCAATGTGGGCATATGGGTGAATTCTTCGCATCAAATTTGTGCAAAGTGAGGCAGTATAGTATGCATTGTTAAATATCATCAGCTGCGTAAATACCAATTTCTGAAGGGATACGGACTTTAATGTTAATTTAAATGCCTCCAATATCTTATTGTCGTCTGGCAATATCAATTTCTCTCTCCAGTAACTCGATAAAAGAATATAATTATTATACTTCCTCTCTTTTATCAATTTATATGCTGCGGTTATATATTTTTTATCCTGCAACAGCACTTCCCATAGATTACGAGAAATGATTAAATCTTCCCCTTTCATTTCAAAGTTGTTAAAATAGTTTATAACCAAGTCTTTTAGCTGTCTTACTATAATTAAATAGGAAATAGGGAGTTCTATTTCTTTTAAAATATCATGTACTGGTACTCCTAGAAAAGGATATAAATCGAGTACAGTTAACTCCATGATTAAAGGGAATTTCTTTAGATCAATCAATTGACCACCAATTGTTAAATTTGGGTTCCTATGAAACGGTTGGAAAACCATCATATATTTTAGTAAATTTAAGGAAGCGAAAAGAGTTTGAATTGCCGTTACATAACTTTTGATGTGCTCCATTAGCTTATATTTACTCATTGTCCAATTATTTAAAAGGGTAATGCTTTAGCGTTGACTCCCACTTCATTTATATGCTTGTCGTTAAGAGCACCCATTTGGGTGTCCATTTTCTATTATCACTATCAGTAAGACGTCTTTAAAATCCTATTGGCCTGAATCACTAAATAGTACATTTCAAATCCGTAATTCCAGCCCCCTTATTTTTGGAGCCATCAATTTTTCATATGAAATTCTCGTCTTCCTAGGTTCCCAAAGAAATCTTCCCAATCTTATATGAAGCTGTTTGAAGAATGTTTTGGTAATTCTGAGTTGTGCAGCTCTAAAATATATAACATTCTAGGAAGAACATTCATTCTTATGATAGCTGCTCTTGCCATCATCGGTAACTTCAATCTACTCCATCTTTCAAGATCCAATGTTATTTGATCTGTAGTTGACTTTACATTGTTAATAAAAAAATCTCTATTTTCAGTTGAGTAGACAATTCCCAGATATTTTATCTTTTCTTCCGTCAATACTTGTCCTATTAATGGTAGCATTGAAAAAGGTGTGGGTGTCTTTAATGGGAATATTTTAGATTTTTTAAAATTTAGCTTGTAATTGGAAATTCTCTCAAAGATTTCTATTGCAGCTAATATTTTTTCAGTATCGGAAACAGGTGTGGTACAATATATGTTTAAATCATCTGCATAGGCAGCCATCCTAACCTTTATTCCATACAGTACAGGAGAATTATAAAAAACATTTTGCTTAAGGTGTAAAAATAAAGGCTCCAAGTAAAGATTAAATAAGATGGGAGATAATGGGCAGCCTTGTCGGGTACCATTTATGATTTTTATCCTATTCGAGCATTCGTGATTTATAAATCAATTTGTGTATGCATTTCTATATAGTATCCTTAACACTGAGATAAACTCTGGCGGTATATTAAAATAAGGTAATGTATCAAATAAATAATCTGAATTAACCCTATCAAATGCTTTCTGAGCATCAATAATTAGGGCATACAAATTCAGGTTTTTATATTTCGCATAAGAGATTAAGGTATGGAGCGTTAAGGTATTATCCGTGGTCTGCCTCCCATCCATAAACCCTGCCTGTTCCTCTGATATTATTGGGTTTATTACCTTTTTCAGCCTACTCGCCAGAATGGATGTCATGATTTTCATGTCCATATTCAAAAGTGATATAGGCCTGTAATTATCAGGATTTTTGGAATCACCTTTCTCTTTTAATATCAGAACTGTCCTTGAGGCATTAAAATGAGGATCATTAATTCTATTTAGAGTGGTATAATTAAAAGTCTGTGACAATATACTGCTCAAAATCTCACTAAAAGATTTGTAGAATTCTGAGGTCAAACCATCTGGGCCTGGGGCTTTGTGAGGCTTCAGTTTCTTGATTGTTTCGGACACCTCCTCAACTGTAATCGGTTTGATTAAATCTCTATGAAATTCCTTGTCAATATTAGGGAAGGTGATTCTCTGTAAAAAATCTTTTCTGTCTTTATCTTGCAAGAGTGTCTGCTTCTCACCATAAATCTGATTAAAAATTTTTTCAAAGGTCTTCATGATATCTGCCTTGTCAGTATATGTAGTATTGTTATAGTGTATTTCAGTAATTAATCGTGTTGATTTCATCTGGTTAATAATACGAGCTAATGCTTTCGAGGGGTTTGAATATGATTTGCATATTTAACTAAATTTCTTTGTTCATAAAGTGACAAATTTCTATTATGAAGTAAAAATAGTTCTTTTGACATCTTAATAGCTCAGTTTCTATCTGTTCATTATAGTTCCTCATCAAATCTTGGTCCAGTAATTGAATTTTAGTTTCTAAATCCAATTGAGTCTTCTTTTGTAATTTTTTATAATATGCAGCTTTTTGTATAAATAGTCCTCTTAGCTGCGTTTTAGTTGTAGCCCATTCTATATCTATTGGGTGTCTATTTTGGGAAATATTATTTAATGACTGTTTAAGTATCTCCTTGACTTCCATTAATATATCTTCCTTGGTTAGTAAATATGGGTTCAAGGACCAATTATACCCTCGAAGCCTCTTAGTATCCATATTACTACTGTTTAAGGTTAAAGTTATCTTTGAATGGTCGGAGAGTTGTCTGACTTGATTAGAAACACTAGGGTCAGCTGAGATCACAACCTCTGAAATTAAGAAAAAATCAATTCTCGACCACATTTTATGGCAGGTTGAATAATAAGTAAAATTCTCTGCTTTCCATTGTGAGTATATGTGTTTAAAAGGGTCATAGAGTTTGAAATCCATTTTCAATTCTTTCAATGCTACCATTGCCTGTTTATTGAATGCTGAAGAAGCACCCAACTTGTCTAATTTAGGATCTTGATAAGAGTTCCAGTCACCTCCCAACACTATATAGCAATTATTGTATGACTGTAAAATGGAATAGATTGAAGCTATGAAATGATGCTGATTAACATTAGGGGCATATACACATATTAGTACTATAGGTTTATCATAACATTTGGATGTGAGAAGGACCAAACACCATCTACCCTCCTGATCCATTTTCACATCCCTAATATCTCCCTGAAAGTGATTCTTAACTAAAATTGCCACCCCTGCACTATTTGTTGTTTCTTCTGCCATCACAATCTTCCTAACCCATTTCTTATCCTTCACTGACTCCCACTGATCATTAGTCATATGCGTTTCTTGTAATAAAATACAACATGCTGATGATTTGAGAAACAAATGAAAAAACAGCTTTCTTTTTTTCATGTTCTGGAGTTCTTTGACATTCCAAGATTCTATTATCCACATTTAACGTTCATTAGAAATATAACTCGATATCTAATCTCTTTGAGCAACCTTAGAATAACATAAGTTGGCATATCATCAATTGTATGGAAGCAAAACTGCCATCCTATCCCTACCCAGTGCCTACCCACTATTCCTCTGGACCAGGATGAACATAGGTTTTTTACATTACTGGAAACCCTCTGAGTAACTAATCTACTAATTCTATTATTTAACAATGAAACCCCATGCAAAAAACCTACAACAACTACTTCTACGTCTACAAAGCCTAATTCTGACATTCCCTACTAAACACTACTTATAGGTAACTACAGCTCTGTACATATTTATGGATATACAAATAAACTAATTGTACCCTGAGATTCTAATGTACTTCAATTCACTTCAGCTTTATATTCAGCAATAGCAAATAACATTCTAATTTGTTGTTCTATGCAGTATTAAATATTAGTTGACATAGAAAGCAGACAGTTATTTAACATTTCCCAACATCCTGTATCTACTGAATAAAATGATCTAACTACTTTAATCTGCTTTGTTCTTCCCCTACAACTTACCTACTAACATATTAATATTGAAAATCAATGCAGTTCAAAATAAAACTATAATGGCACTTTCATTTGTAATAACCATATGTGAATAAGAGAGGAACCAAGGGGTTAAAATAAAAAAAGAGGAAAAAAAAGCATGAAGGGAGCACAGCAAAAGGAGAAGAAATAAGAAACAATGCCTTAAATTGCACATAAAAAAATAACTTCTTTTATGTTCTTTTATTATTATATGCACATTGTTTAAATCTGATCAACTAACCATTTTTACATCATTTATCAGTTAGAAATAATACCACCTATCTACAGGAATAAAGGAAAGGAGTAAAGAGAAGGGAGATATAGGAAAAAAGAAAACAAATATAAAAAAAACTACAGTACCTTATTCTGCCACTACACATAACCATCTCCTTTTTTAATACACAATGCATTTTCACAGTGTTTACCTGCATCACTTTGACTTCACACACTATCTTACAGTCCTTTTCCTGCAAAATAAGTCCAAACAGGTTTCTTTTTACTTCGCCAGCAGTTCCTCTTTCTTCTCAGCTATTTAAACTGTAAAGGCAGTTCAATCAACTGGAACTACGAGATAAGAAGATAAGAAAATAAAATTCCAGGCCTGCTACAAGAAACAGAACAGACAAAGGATTTTAAAGCCTCAGATTGTCGTAAATGAAACATCCCATTCTCTCTGGTGCTGCAGAAAGCCAAAATGAACTGTTCACATTTCTGAAGATGGGAGAGCCTTAAAAATCTTCAAAAAAGTAGGTCTTGCTTCTTTCCTTGTGCTTACAGAGTATTTAATGCCATCCACAATAAAAATTAGGTTATTAGGATATTTCATTTGAAATCTGATATTTTTGTCAATCAGAAACTTACAATATGGAGCCAGCATTTGTCTAGATTGCCTTATTTGTGTTGGTAAATCCTGTGCTATAGAAATTTTATTATTTTGCCACATTATAGATCCACCAGATTTTTAATAGTTAACAGTACTTTGCTCACATCTTGGTAGTTCAATATTTTAACATAAACAGGTCTGGGTATATTTGAAGCTTGAGATTCTCTGTATGCTCTATGCCCTTTCTATGACCATCTGCTTAACAACCTCAGAGTCCTTGAGCAGTATTTGAATATTTGTGTAATAGAAGTGATCAGGTCATTATATTGAATAGATTCTGGGATCCCTCTAATGATTATATTGTTACGCCTGGATCTTGCTTCCAAGTCCAAAATTTTATTTTGCATCATTTGAATGTCAGTTCCATGTGTCTCTGTTCTTTTAGTGAGCATTAATATATTGTCTTCATTGGTAGCAATTCTAGTTTCTGCTTTCTCCATTCTTTCGAGAATCCGATTACATGTGTCACTAAATGAAAGTGTTTGAGATGTTAGCTCTTTTAAGGCATCCTGTATAGGTAGCAATGCTGATTTAATTTCTTCCATTGTGACCTGTTGATCAGATTTTGTTGATGGCCCTGTTTTTGCAGTCTCTTGCTGCTTGATAGTTTTCTGTCTCTTGATTAAAGATTCTTTCTCCGGTGATTGCAAAGCTGACAGCTTGGTTTTGGAAGCTGTAGTTTCCATATTTTTCTCCTCCTTTGACATTTCGAAATTCTGCACGAAGATTTATTTCCCAAAGAAAAGTTACAAAAGTGAGATCAATCAGTCCTTTGTTTGGTGCTCTGTTCAGAGTCAACCTGACAATCAGATCCAATCCTGCTATTACCAAGTATTTTTTTTCAATTTTTCTTTCTCAGAACCAAAAGTGACTTCTGGTCAATTAGTAATAACTGCCAATTAGTTTGTTTGCTCTAAGTATAACTCCACAGGTTGATTTTTTTCTCAGGTATTTGAAGAGCTGAAGTACTGCAGTGCTTATAGAACGGCAGCCATCTTTGTTCCCCTAATGTCAGAAATATTCCAATTTATAAACATCTTGGTTCTCCTGCTCAGACACTTATGTTGAGACAAACCAGAACCACATTACCACTCAGTAGTCAATTGTTGGCTCCATGTGTCAAGAGCAGCAGATCAGTGAAACACAATCTGTTGAGGAAACACATAACCCAGAAGTCCTATTATGAGAAAACCAGCAGACTGCTCAATCCATTATGAAAAGGAGAGGTGGTAAGGATGCAGACATCCAAAGGTTATGATTGGATTAGTGGCATAAAAAATATTTGTTCAGAGTCAAGATCATACATTTTGAAAACAGCGGAAGGAATCTTTAGGCAGAATTGGAGGCCATTTACTATTGTTATCTGAGAATATACCACAGTGAATAGCCTGTGAGAAAGACTTTTTATCTCAGAGTGAGTTATCTGGTTTTCCAATTGCAGAGGAAACTGCCAAGGACATTCCTTTTCCCATGACGAGTCAAGACATTTCTGATACAAGTTGTGCACCACAGACTGTCCCTGTTGCTTATTCTAGTCCCAACTGTTATATTACGAGATATGGTTGCATCTCTAAACCTTGCAATAGATTTGAAACAACTTGGACATGAACATTGCATTTTGTTTCTGATGTACATAGTAATGCATGCCTATCTCTGCTATTGTTTTGCATAAAGGGACAATCATTAAGAGGTACGATGTAGATCAATATGCATGGGTATATGCCTTTAAGAAGCTATACGAGGGCTTGCACTAGAGTATAAATACTGAGCACGTGCAAGTCTGACTGGCAGTTAGTAGTTAGCTGTTGAGATGTGAACATGTATACAAGCTGTTTGTTAGCTAATATGTTCATATTTAAAGATGCTGCTATCCATTCTGATGTGTTTGTATATATTAAAGCATCTGAACAAAACCCCAAGCCTTCTTATTATTTGTATTAGAGATGAACAAGTGACAGCCTGCATCACCTACAAAAGAAAAAAAAAGGAGGGGAAGTACAACAAAAAAGTGGGGATTTAACTAAATAAGAAATTCCTACATGATTTCTGAAAGTAACTACAGGGAATCCTACCATTCAGGAAGAAGGTCTAGGGTGAACTTATGTGCCAGATGTGAGAATCATGGGCACTATCAGGATACTGGGCTAACACATTATTTATTTTATTTACTTATTTGTTAGCATTTGTTTACTGAGAAAGTCCAAGTAGGCCATGACAGGCCCCTTTTCAGTGGATGCCCAGGGAGAAAAGCTTCACAGCTAACAAATCTTACAAGATGTCATACAATACAATGCAATACAAAAGAGAAACTGTAAAGTATTGTATACAAGATAGAAAAAATAGTATCTAAAGGAAAAAAAAGCAGATGTAATATAGGTTGTAGATATAATTACATTCCATAGGGTTACATTTCAGTTCTATTAACTAGCAATGATAATGTTAAGAGCTTCCATTAGGTTAATAGACACAGGTGCAATATAATATGTATAGGGCATTACTACTAGACAGCAGATTGTTTGCTAACAATTTCTAGGGATGGCTAAGTTGTTGGGTCTTCTGATGAAAGCCAGAAGCTTGTAATATGCAAGAAGATGAAAAATAGACTACAGCTGGAGGATTGATGGATAGAGTTGTAATAATTTTTAGCTAGGAGAAGAGTGGCAGGAACATAGTTTGGAATCCAGGTGGTGAGTCCTAATACTTGCTTTGAAGTATTGTGGATGTATGATTTGTCATGGGTCTTATGGGATAGTATTCTGACATTTTGATGCCTATGAAGATTACATTGCTTCAAAATGTATATTGTTTGTTCTCTGGATTTGGGCAAGATATGTGTTTTTAGACCTGAGGGATCTAGATGGGGAGTATCACAGCATTACTGTCTTCAGTGCTGGACATTTTCTTGGGTGGCGAAGTATACTTTGGGCCAGTTTAGGTTAACTACATTTTTGATAGTTGGGGAATTCCACCCACTTTAATTGGTACAGTGCTTGACAATGATGGAATTTACTTGGAAATAATGTTTGCTGTCTTGTTATAACATTGTTCTAGTTTTGTTAAAGAGGGAGGAGTTGACACTTGTGAGAAGGGGGAGGCATAGGATAGAGATGGCAATAGATATGAAAGGGCATTCTCTTTCTAGATTACAAGGCAAGGTAGGGAGATGCTTTCTGTAGGATACTTAGTTTTATATGGGCCTTTTTGATAAAATGTTGGATGTGTAGGTCAAATTTTACATAATCATCTTTTTTGACCCTAAATAATTTAGTATGTGTAACAACCTCAAGTTTAGTATTTTGTGCAGATGTTATTGTAGAGGTATTTTTGTCATCAGAGTACTTTTCTGGAATGAAAAGTAACATTTTTGTTTTGTTTGGGCTCAACAGAAGATTGCATTGGTTTAGAAAAGATTCACTGTAGGACCAGGATTGTTGTGTAGTAGTTTGTAGTGATATACAGGCTTGGAGCAGAGCAGATTATTGTGAAGTCATCTGTATGCTGAAGCAGGGCGCCTTGTCTCCCTGCAGCATGGAGGTAATTTATTAAAATATTGTAGAGGAGAGGACCTAAACTTGAGCTCTGAGGGACACCATTGTTTATGGGTAGGTCGTATGAGAAGCATGTTTGACATTTCACACATTGTCTCCTAGCTAACACTTATTTTCAGACTGTGTTGGGTAGAGGTGGAGTGCTTGAGGAAGAGTAATGTTTTTAGCAGTTTAGAATAGAGGAAACTATATCAAATGTTTGAGACTAGTTTGCCTTCATTCCTATGTTGATTCGCTGTGTTGTAGAAAAAGAGAAGAGCAGTAAAGATGCAATGCAAGGGGCAAAAGCCACGTTGGGTGGGAAAGAGCAGGTCATTATTTAACAAATATTTTAGCACTTGGGAATGTGTACAACTTTCAAGGATTTTTGACAAAGGAAAGAGTATGTCTACTGGTTGATAGTTGGATAATTCCAATCATTTCCCTCCTTTATGTACTGGGATAGTATATGCTCTGCCACAGTTTGGATACAAATAATTCTAACATGAACCTGTTGATTAGTATCAATATGTAGTAGGCTATGGCATCTACAGCAGATTTTAAGAATTCAGCAGAAAGTTGGTCAGCTACTAATGCTGTAGATTTCTGTCTTGAGAGCAGTTTTTGTATTATTTTAGTTGGGATAGGTTGAAGAGATAAAGTTAAGGCACTATTCTGAATGAACTGAAGGGTATCTAATGGGCCACCTTTTAGATTCTTCAGTGCTGAAGATGTTACTTGGATAAACTGCAGGTTGAATTGTTGAACAATGCTTTGGATTGTTTCATTTGTTAGGGGTTCTGGCTGTGTAGTTCTTTTTCCAGGTTTCAGGGATTTGGGGTTAGAAAAGTTATTGTTTTGGAGTAGGTTGAATAATGTTTTTTTTTATCAATTTAGATGAGTTTCTTGGAAAGATTTCTCAGCCATCTAAATGTCATGTAGGAGGTTTCCATTTTAACTTTATATCATTTGTCCCCATTCTGTATTTCTTTTTTGCATTACCTGTTAGGTGTTTCTTACAAGCTATGGGATTGGATAAGATGTGACACATATTTTTCTTAGTGGAGCCTGACTATTCAGAACTGATAGAAAGTAAAACTTAACATTTTCAACTGCTTGGCATAAAGGTAAGGTTTTTAAGGAAGACCAGATGATTTGCCTAAGTGTCGACATAAAATAAGTTAAATTGAAATTTGTGGGGTTTTGAACTAATTTGCATGAGAAGTTTTCATAGCTTTTGGTGCATTTTCAGATGCCAGTGTAGCATAACAATCACACAAGAGGCTGTAGCTGAGATTTTGTTAGGAGCATTGCTTAATATCCAGTCAAGGATTTTGTTCTTATTAAGTCTTTTTATTGAATTTGGTGGGGGAATTAATCAGTTGAGTAAAGTTGGATAGACAGATAGTATCATTTTAACTAGCCCATTTATTGATTAAATCAACTTATATGCATCTCACTCTACCTGACAGTCGATAGAATGGTATATCTTAACATTTTAGTACCATTCCCTGTGGTCCAGATGTACTATTGCACCAACCAGCTCTGTGAAGTGTTCAACCCATTGGAGGCACACAGTACTGGCTTAGTCCTGAGGTGAAACTGGGAAAAAGATGTTCTGATTCACATGTGCCAAGAGTATGCCAGGGAACTGCTTAAGTATGATTGAGTCAGAAACCTCTCAGATAACCAACATGCCCCCCACATTGTATCTGGAGAGTTCTCGTGACAATTATAGTGAGAGCTATATATACCCTAGTACCCACAGGTAGAAGATGACAATACATCCCCATAGTCCTTTGTCTGAATTCCTGCATGCTACTCTTTAGCTAAGATGTGGTTCACAGACATCAGGTGCACTATGCATGAATTCCTTCTCCACTTAAGCTTAATGACTAAGAAGACCTCCCTTGATGTGCAGCCTCTCACATTATTTGTTGTGCCAGCAGGTGAACTGCATGCATTTTCAGAGACTATAGGAAGTCAAACTGTTTTCTATCTACTTCATCTCAGAAAGCTTGCAGTTTGGATGCAACTTAATAGATGATTATTCTGGCCTTTATGGTATCAGGTATCCATGTATATACCATTCTCTAGTCAAGATGTAATTTATTTATTTATTTATTTATTTTTATTAGAATACGTCCTAATTTGTCTGAGGTATACTTTTCATATATTTTCCACTATTTTGTAATAGAAACATAACACAGATGGCTGAACGTCAAGCTAAGAAAGCTACTGAAAAAGATAACATTACAGCACTATTAGTCAGCCATTCAATCTTACAGTATCTGTTTGCTCATTACAAAAAAGTTCAGAAAATACATGCAGAGAAGAATAAAAGATTGAAGTGAACTGGGTTAGTTGGGTAGGCAAACATGAATAGCCATCAAATCCCTGCAGAAATATTAATGGATAAGAACAGAAGAAAGTGCTCAGAGATAACCACTAACATGAAAAGTAATAAAATATGCCATCACAAAGAATGAGATTTACTGTAAGGATTACTCAGTGCTGTATGTAATATTCATCAGGGTGCACTGGAAAAGGTTAAAATTGACAAAAAATTGGATATTCCTCAGGGAAACTGAACAGAATGAAACAATTATACATATGAATATGTAAATATCTTCCACTCTTAACCCAAGTATGAGTGAGTAACATGGTGATGAGTGTCTTCAGTCATACATTACAACTGCTAAGAATCTTGTTTAAGAGCAAACTACATGCAGAAGAATTCCCTGAAGACTGACAATTACAAAAAATGTTCCTGTTACAAAAAGGACAGACAATCCAAGGTGAAATTTACTAGCCCATTAGATTTACAACTCTGTGGGGAAAATACGTGAAGCTATAGTATAAAAATCACCTTGAAAATAAAATACTTGCTGACTGTTTAATTAAGAATACATTACAGTTTTGCTATTTGTAAGAAAAAAATTAACAGAATAGTTTACTTTTTATTGATCTGTCATAAGTTTCAAGTATGAATGCCAGGACTTAAGATTAGTGAAAGCTCTTGTACTGTGAGACTATTAACTGGAAACAGGACTAAAGAACAATCACCTTCAGTTTATTTTTGAATATGTATACAAAATCCATAGCATAAGAGCTTTTACCATAAACCCAAAATACTCAGCCTGGAGTCAATAACTTTCTTAGGTGCTTTGAGTTAATATTAACAATGGTAAGGCTTTACACAGATGAAGTAATATTTGTGCTTTTGAATCCATTGGTTAATACTGTATTAGAATAAAGGAAGAGATCTGGATTATACATTTAAGTTGGCAAGCAATTATGGAATGAACAGAGTATGGATATTGAATATAAACTAAGATGTTCATGCTCCTGTAGGAAAGACATGCTAACTATATATTAATACTCACTTGGGAAGGACAGGGAGGCGATTCACTGTGTTTAAGCATACAAAAAAAAAAATTAGCACAATGTGACATTCACAATGCAATCATAAAATATTAAGGAATCCTATGGTCAATAAAGAATAGCTTTTCACTCTGTGTTGCTAGAGAATTGCCCCCTTTGTCCAGGGCACACCTAGTTGCACACAATGTACAAGGGCTAGTAGTATTACATACCATGCGCTAAGTTATGCACTGAACACTAATTTATATTCAAAAAAGGCATGCTGATTGGACAGAGCAATTAATGTGCCCACTTTAAATCCAGTTTTACCAGCATGAATAAGCCCAGGGGCTGTAGGTATTATCAATTTCCACAGCTGCTATATGCTTCACTAAGCACAAAAGACCAACTTACCTATCAAAAAGATAGAAGACGAGCTTTTATTCTAACTAAAGACAAATATAAGATAAACAAGCAAAAAGTCCTAAATATATATAAATATATCTAAATAATATATCTCACATTGCTGACCCCCCCCCCAAAAAAAAAGTTGCATTAACTTTATTCTGCTTAGAGTACTATGCACACATTGGCACCTACCTGTCCGACACATACATAATATTAAGGGAGTCCTACAGATAACTGAAGTAAAATTCAGTATCGTGTGCCACTTGCCAGAAGCACATGATACCAAGAAACAAAACACCATTTGCTATTTCCATAGTATGTCACTGCTGGTACACTTTCTAAATGTGTCCCAGCAATAGTTCTCTTATTTAAAGAAAAGTGTCCGTTCTTCAAGTTGGTGCAGTTATGGAATTTTATATATATATATATATATATATATATATATATATATATATATATATATATATATATGTTTGGTGGTAGAGCTTACCCATACACATTTGGGGGGTGCCGGGGGACTTTCTCCCTGAAAAAAAACACTAGCACTTAACTTTCTCGCCCTTCTGTATTTTAGGCATTAGTTGTCTCTGTTTCTGATGTTCAGGGTTTTACCATTTGATGTTTCATAATGGAGCCTAATGTACATCTTCAGCAGACATACACTATACCACAAAGCTTTCCTGGATAATGGAAGGCAGTGGGAAAAAGTTCGGAGATCTAATGCCATTTTTTAAAGGAATACAATTTCTTATTCCTAAATAATCACATTGTATAATAATGATAATTCACGGATGTGTGGTATTGCTTGTTTACACATGGGTGGCTTATTTGTTTGATCATTTAGGATTCAATTTCATGAACTGACCTTACCATCTGTGGGCAAGCCCTGCCTTACTCACACCCAATCATGTATTATTGCTAAAGCATAACTGTTCCAATTTAGAAATCATAATAAATGAAGTTAACAAATGTTAATGAAGTTCAATTGCTCATATTATATAAGTGACAATATAAAATGAAGCCTGCATGTTTTGAAGAGCTAGACATGTAAGATCATATTTAGATTTACAGGGTATATATTATATGACCCAAATTCTTAAACAAAAGTGACATAAAATATGAACACATCTGGGGCATCCATACTATCAAATTATCTGCATCATGTAAAAATGAGTTATTTTTCATATACAGGGCAGTGAAGGTAGACACTGATTTTAATTATATATAAATGCAACATGACAAAATCTACAGTCAATGTATGTTGTTTATACTAACACATTGGGACAACAGAAGCTGTATTTGTCTTGTAGAATTTCACCTACAATCAGAAAAACAAAGAAAAACTAAACATAGGAATGCAGGACTTGGAAAGACTATAGCTAAGAGGGACAGGGATGGGAAACATTGTTCTGCTAGGCAGATGTGAGATAGAAAGGTTGCAGCAGGAAACAATAAAATATTGCCACATAGTGCATGGTTGGAATTGATATACAAGTCCTCAGAAGCAGGCGATCATATTAAATGCTATTTATTGTCAGTATTTAAAAAGGAAATGAATAGTGAAGAGACACAATGAGAATTTCATTCTTGTTCCCTCTTCTCCTAATGTCTTGCTTGCTCTGCTACTTGTACCTGCAAACACTTTCATAATGATTAATGCTTAAACTGCTCTACCCCTATTTCTTATGTAATATATATCTGTATAATGATACTTCTCATTTGTTGGTTTATTTTTTGCAACATAATTATGTTTATGCCTCAGATTTGTAAACTGTTATATCCTGTCATTGTTTCACTTTATGTGTATTTATTTTTTTACTTGAATATTTTTTTTTACTTTTGCTTATGTTTATTAAGTTTTTGGAACTTTCTTCCTCAGGTCTCCACTGAAAATGGGCTTGAGCTCAGTTGCACCAACCCAGTTAACAACTGTCAAACTAACTAACTAACTAACTAACTAACTAACTAAACAACACTGTCTGTAACATGAAATACACCATCTGCAGGTTTTGAGAAAGCCAGTGAATCTTAAGTCTCACAAGGCAGAAGATCATGTTGGTCTGTTTCAGAGACTGTTGAGTTTGCAGTTTTCATTCTCAAATGCCTGACTGTGGAGATGGCTGTCCTTCTGTTTGAGTAGGTGGTGTGCAGGGTATTGTTGATTACAAGTGCAGCTACTAAATATATGGGAAAATTCTGAATCATGCCCATATGGATTGTACTTTTGCTTTCATGTGGGTCTTTTGAAATCATTGTATAATATGTGAGAAAAATATGTAGATATGCAGAGACACAAATGTGTACCATAGTATGATGTGGATATTTAATTTCAGAAAGCAGCATGTCTGTGTCATGTGACAGCTCCATTATAGTAGATCAGCATAGGATTGGGCCATTAGACTCTATACACTTAATATTCCTCTGTTATTTGTTTGCATATCTGTTTATTAGCCAGGTAAAGCCCACAAAGCACATGTGACCCTTCTCAAGGGTAATAGGGGAGCACTGTCTATTTAAATGATTTACTCAGAGTCACACAGTAAGAAGACTGAAGCTAACCAAACTTGTGACCACAGAATTTATCTTATAACCTCATAGCCTTAATCAACTACTATTGAAGTGGCACCATTTGTGAGGTTCAACACAGAACAGAAAGAGGATTTACCCTAGATCACACTTAGTCCTTTTCAAACATTTTTTCTACTAAACAAGTATTTCATAAGATCAACTGAGATTTTTAGAAACTTTTCAGGACATTGTTTTGAAACTATGATCCAGTCTAAAAGGCTGGACCTTGAAAGTAAAGGCGTTGAAACCAAATATTTAAATAGGTGCTATTCAAAGACTGTTTCAGATTTTGACTTTTAACATTCGATGCATATAGGTTTACTGAGATCAGAGTGGTATCATATATTCCAGAGTCAGACTCATAGAATGACAATGCAAGTTTGTGACAATATTTTGAAAATTCATACTAATTTCCTGAATATGTCTGCTACTTCTTTCTTGTTTAAATATAGATCATGCAACATGGCGAAGATATGCACTGAAATCATATGACATACATTATGACTGTCTGGATTTTTATATAGTTTCTGGGAACTACCATGATTTTTAAAATTACCTCAGAGATTATAATGAGATATGAAAGGTATTGAAAACCTTTTAGAAAGATGTTTGAAAATGAAACAGGATGCACTTCTAAGAATTTTGACACTGAATCCACGGAAATAAACCTTCTTCCCATAAGATTTCCAAAGGTTTTTTGCAAATATTTGTGTACTCTCAGTATGACAGCTTGAAAACAGAAGACATACTTTGGCTTACTGGGGGGAGGGGGGGGGTGCTGAATAAAATGGATATTTTGTTTATCTAGAATTTCTGCAGTGTTTTTTGGTTTATTTCACCAAGACTCCCAACTGAACTGGTTTAATTAAAACTTGACTAAATGTTGTTGTCTTTTTCAATGAAATCTTTCAACTTTGCCAAATGTTTTCCTAAAAATAAATATAACCTAGCCCACTATGGTGTGCCATCAGAACTGCTTATTTTAATGGGGAAACAAGTAATCCCCCAACTCAGGCATTCTTTACTTATCAAAGATTTTGCTACTTGTCTTATAGAATAATAGGTTTTCTTCTTCCCTATAACATTCCTGAATAATAAATAAAAATATTTATCTTAGACTTCAGTTTAACAAACATTTAATTGCAGCATGGGAGTGGATGGCTTTAACAGCACTATTTTCAGCTGTGGGTAAAGGATTGTTAGAAGTGAAATACACAAATTAAAACATAGTTTATTACAGGGTTACTGTAAGAGCAATAAGACATAAAGATGTTAAATTCATGGGTCACAAGAGAGACACTGCTTACTTAGCTCTTGAAGTGATTCATGTTTTAGGTTAATATCCTGGAAGAAAATTATCAGCTCTAGATCAACTGAAGTTAAAGTGATATAATACTGTATCTTACAAATAGCTACTATAAAGCATATCAACTTTCAAAGGTTAAGCTAAATACAAAACAAGAAACAAATGCATGATGTGAAACTATGGCAAATGCTTAGAAATTATGTATCACAGCACATTTAAATTTAAACAGTTATTGGGCACATTTCTGCATATGCATTTCAAACCTACCAACATTCAGTAATTGCAGAACTTCAAATAAATACATATATAAAGTGTTTTTCATTTCAAAAGGCAAGACCTTGGTTAACTGTGAGGCTGCAGTCCTATCTCTCACATAATTTCTCATATAGTGTCTAAGTTAACCATTAATAAAGTAAATAAACTGACAGTCTAAAGATTCTATACACATTGATTATAGATAGCCTTTATAAATCACACATTTAATCAACAACATCATCAGTTATGTTGATATACAACTGCTATTCTTTATTTCTGCATCAACATTATAATACTAATTATTTTTATGCAGACACATTTATGTCACTATGTTTTAATTCAGTCGGCATACGTTCTCTGTATTGACTTGTCTGGCTTTTCTTTTTAATTCTCACCAAGAGAACAGTCATTAAAAAATCTACAATCATTTCATACTGCACACACATGCAGCATGTGACTTGCTACACGCAACATTAACAGTAACATAGACAAGACAGAGAATATTCAGCAAAATGATGCTTATCTATTCCTATAATAAAAATGGGCTGCCTAGTTCAGTATAGAGAATAAAACTGTGCAAAATGTTATAACTTTTAATGGAAATCAAATTCTGTCTCTTTGTTTAGTGAATTTTTAGTTTTTGCTGCTATTATATGTAAGAAAATAATTGATACTTTAACATTAAAATCTATGAAATAAGAGCTCATAATAAGCTGGATCACAGAGAAGACCTAGGAAGTTAAAAATAGGGAGTCCACATCTACAAATAATGCATTCACAAGTGGACTTCCTCAGGGGTCGGTTCTGGGAAGGCCTCTGAAGTCAAGGCCAATGTCAAAGGCATTGGGCTGACCAAATTTGCATACGCTTGCAAATTAGGAGCAGACGTAGAATCCCCCATTGACACTAATGTTTTCCAGGAAGGGCTGAAACAGAGAAATAACTTCTGTCAGAGCCATGGACTAAAACTAATTGCCAATAACTCACAATAGTATCCTTTGGGAAGTCATCCATCCCTGGTAACTATCATATTGACAAAGAGCTGACCCACTAGTCAGGAACTGGGGGATACATGTAGACAGTAATCTAGGCCTTGACCATCACATGTCTATAGTACTGAGGAAATCATTCTATGTTGTGCGAGTTATAAACAAAGATATGGCATCTAGGTTCAAGGAGGTTATTACTCCACTATATTCAGCATTCATCAGACATTTCATTGAGTACAATGCCCCCTTTGCTATGTACCTAACCATGCCATCCAACAATTAGAATGCCCACAGAGATTCCACACTATAAGAATATCGGGCATAAGTAACAGGTCCTATCAGCACCACCTAAATGTCGTATCCCTGTATTCTTGCATTCTTTCTCCTACAGACTGTTGAGGGGAGATTTATGGCATTGTCAAATCCCACACTGATGGACCTCCTGCATATCTGCTAAACAACCAGCACCAAAATTACTGATTCTAAAGACTTAAACCTTGCCTGTGATACAAATAGAACCCACTGGAAGAGAGGTAAGTATCCCAGTGACTACCCCTTCTCGGGAACAGGCTCCCAAGCCATGTGAAGCAGAGTTCCTCTCTAACCCAATTCAAGCATACCTTGGACAATTGGAATGGGAAGAGCAAATTCATCCCTGTCTTGATACCTATGTCTCTAAGGGACAAAGGCATCCTGTAAACTGTCCATCTCCCAGTGCCCTGCTTGTAAATATTTCATCTCCCAAGTTCCTGGTTATACTTATCAAGGGCACCAGAACTTGTCAGAGATTTAGGATGCATGTCTAATGCTTAGAAAGGCCCTAGTGGCTGTTAGAGTAGTAAACACCTATGAACTTAAGAGGTTAAATAATAATCATTGCAAAAAATTAAACTGGTTACTATTGAAATACGAGAATGTTTAATAAGAAAAGTTTTTGAGCTTTTAAGTTTTACTGATTTGTTGAAATTACTTAATAAATATAAGAAATCTTCCTTTCTTTGTAAATATTGTAAATATGTTAAAAGTTTAATAAAATTTATTAGACAAAAGTTATAACTTTCCAGGCCTTCCTTTGCATCCCTTCTGGATTCCTACTTCTCTCAAGCAGAGCAGCTACCAATTACTGGATAACTTAGCTCACCTATATCGAATATAAAGTGGACTAGTGATCATCCATGAACAATCTAACCATGCCTGCGTAAAAATGTGAGTTCAGTTTTCTGGTAGAAATGGAGTTTTAAGTTTAGCAAAGCTAAATATCTATCTGTCTGTCTATCTGTCTATAAATAGATCTCTCATTATATATACAAATCTATATAGAGATCTATATATCTACATCTATATCTATATCTATCTATATATATGTTGTTTCCATCTATATCAGGTAAAGTTTTGATTGTAATGTTTATGACCATTTGTTCTTCAGAAGCCAGACTGTCATAAGCCCATGTTGATGGTTTTCTATTCTCCATCAATACTGAGGCTATTTTTGAAAGAATTTAATTATTAACTTTTTTTTTCTGACTGTAAGGAGAGGCTTATTCCATAATCACTGAAAGTGCGATTTTTACTGTTAATATTTATTTTTAGTACTAGGCTCCTCAATCTGGTATTAAATCCCCTCAGCAGCTCATCCCAAGTACAGACTTTCAATCAGAGCTCAGATCTAGCAGAAAACATTCTTTTTGTATAGTTCATCTTTTCCAACCTTACAATTTTTATAGTTAGCAGTCATTGTACCTTTTAAATAATTTCAAGAGGCATCAGCAAAACTTAAAATGCACATCACTGTATAATATTTTGGATCAGTGCCATATGAAATAATAAAATGATTCCTCAAGAGTGACTAGACATGCTCCTCAAAATAGAAAAAAAGCAGAACATGCTTTTCTAACTTTGTAAAGTTGCATTGTTATAATTTGCTCAATATATCATCCGTGTTGTAAAAAAAGGGGAATAGATACCCAAAAGAAAAAAAATCTGAATGCCCATCTTTAAAATGGTAGATAATTTCCCTGCTAGAAATGGATGCTTAAGCTTAATATTGTTTTGTAATTCCAACCACAGAAAATAGTCTCCAGGTACCATCTTGCAGTTCAAAATACAATTTATTTTACAATGGATAATGAAAAATCATTTGGTACTGTGTAAATGGGGAGAAATAAAACATAATTTTCCTTTTGACATCTGTTCATATAGAAGAGTAACTTCCCACACAGCTTCAAGATTTCTGGTGTACTCTAATAGAATATACAATTTCCACTGGGCTTCCCCACAAAAAGCGATTCCTAAATCCAAATAGGGCATGAGACAATTTCAGAATTTCAGTATAAGGATGGTTTTCATGGGGTCTATATTAGCTAATCGAAGTGTCAGAAGAGTGAACTCTCTTTCATCGACTGCTAATATGTGAAAACACACAATGTTGACTGGCCCGAACAGTGAATTTTTTTTCCCAGGGGAAAAAATCGCTAGGCCATTGTCAGGACTTTGCCGTTTCCTCCACTGTGGTGTGATCTTGGAGTTGGTATACTTAAGTAGGGGGGATATTGGGGCACAACCCCCATATCAGGGGGATGTGATGGTGAAGCCCCCCACTTTATTTTGTTTGTGGATTTTTTTTGTTGTTGTTTCATTTTTGGGGGAGCAATTTTTTTTTTCCCTGGGAAGAAATCACTGTTCCCTATGTTTGACTTTGTGTGTTTTCGCATATTAGCAGTCGATAAAAGAGCGTTCACTCTTTTGACACTTCAACTAGCTAATATAGACCCCTTTCATGCAGGTTCCTATTTTCCAGTTCAGCCTCCCAGAGATTCCAAACACACATCTTTTTTGATCCAGAATTTAGAAAGAAAAGAATCTCTAGGGTTTGGGGGAAATAATAGCCTTAAAACTCTCTGGCTATAGCTGTTCCCCATTTCTTTCCATGGTGATGCAATCTCTTCTGTCCAACCTATGTGACTTTGGAAGTATCAAAATGCAGTAGGAATCCTTCGAAGAAATTGCTAACTCTCAAAATAAGCTCTAAACACAGAACAGTCTTCAATTTTTTTAAAGCTTGTTCAGCATCATAAGTCCATTGAATTTTCACTAGAGTCCTACTTTATTTAGAGCAGTCATGGAGCAAGCGATGGTAGCAAAATCCATGACAAACTTGCTGCAGAAGTATGCCAAACCCAAAAATGCCTTAACCTGTCTTTTGTAGTTGGTATACGCCAATTCTGGGCTGCCTTAATCTTTTTCAGCCTGGGTTTCATAATCTCTCTGCCTTTATCTTATACCAAATAAGTGGCTTCTAGCATACCTAACTTATAGTAAGCTGGGTTAGATGTCAAGCCAACTTAATACAAGAAATTCAAATTCAGAATGATTTGAACTTTAGGGAGTTGACATTCCCAAACTTCAGGGAATATGACTTCATCCAGATAGGCTGTAATATAGCTGACATGAAGTCTTACAATCTTACCCATCAGTCTGTGTATTACTAACAATGCTACATGCAGACCAAAAGGCAGGACCCTATCAAAAATGTAATCTTCTCCGTAACTTCTTGTACTAGTAGAATTTGCCAATAGTCTTTGATTAGAACAAAAATTGATAGAAATCTATCCTTGTATAATTTTTCACTAACTTCATCCACTCAGACTATGCAAAATAAATCAAATTTGCAGATGCTATTTAACTTTCTTAATGTAATGCAAAACTTAGAACCCCCGGCTTGGAAATCAGTATGAAAAAGGTATTAATTGTTTCTGTTTAAAAACTGACAGACTTTGTGGATTACTTTGGAGATAAATAGGTACCCTCGTAAGTAGGAATTTCTCAGTGAATTCCTGTCTTTTGCTTTAGTCGTTATATTGCCTCCTTGTATTGTTACTGCCTTGGGAAGCTCTGCTGCAAAACCAATAATTGCTTGAATATATTGATGTCCCTTAAATGATTTTACCAGTGGAGCAACCATGTTCATTGCTATGTGTTCAAAGGGGGCATCCACAATGGGCAAGGGTATGAAATATTTCTAAAATCCTGGGTTGTGGGCTGTCCTTTGATAATCTGGACAGATTGTACATCATTTCTGTATACATGTTTTCATAATACAAGTTCAGGGAAAATCTGACTAAATCCCTAGCCTTTGTCTTATGCACCTGTAGATGACCTTCTAGAATGTGGATATGAGCTGAGCTCATTACAGATATTCTAAATGGTCTGGAAACTTATAATTGTCTCTATCTGCTATCTATCCTTTGCTACCCTGCGAAATATATAATGCTTTAGTTCAAAGTAGAGGTATATAGTTTGTTGTTCTGTACCTTTAGATCCCCACTACTCTTTCTCTAAGATTTCTCAAGCTGTACTTAGGGTATTGTCTTCTTGAGGACTCTTCTTAAAGTTTCCATAGCTTATCTTAAAGACAACCAAGTCAGAATTGCTTTTATTTTTATTCTGATATTAAAAAGAGGTCATGAACCCTTAACCTACAAATAGAGATATACTGCAGAATTCAATAAACTCTGTGTAGGTTCTATGCAGTGCCTACATAGGGTGTATTTGCATGCTAGATACTGCTCATCACATGGCATTGTGCATCCTCAAGCCATGAATATTAATGATGTGCAGCACATGTAAGCAAGGTTCCATGGCTCACCCCAGTGTTACTGGCCTTGAAACATGTATACTGAATGTGGATCATTCAATTCAAACACTGAACTAATGAGTGGATACAGGGAAAGCATACATTTTCTGAAGGTTATGAAGTACAGGACATAAATGTATGTCATTATATATTGACTGTAATCTTGAGAGATTACACAATAAACCACACATTTTACAAGGAATAGACCAAATATATGACACAAATTTCTTGACATTCTGCAAAACTGCGGACAGTCTGCCTTTTGTATTTTAATTTCTTTTTTTTTGCCTGTGTTTGCTTGATGTGCATCTTGGCATAAACATGTTTAGCTATGCTCACTTGGTTTGCATGAAGAGCAGCAGCAAACACACTAGAGGAATGGGCCACCCAGGTTGTAGACAGGACCCAGACAACCACACATAAGAACCGGATGCATTCAGTTAATAATATTGTGCATCACGCAAACACGATAAGTGGTGTTGCGCTACAATTAACAGCAAGTAACTTAAAATAAGTACTAAGATAGGAGATATCATGTCACTAATCCTATGGCAGCAGGTGTTAAGTGTAGGTGTGGACTGCAGATGGTCCAGGGTTCTAGTACAGGGTGCGCAAATTTTGTTTTACTTTTGTGAAATTGCAGATTATAGCAATTAAGTGCAACATATACAACTGTTTTCTCAATCTTCTTGTGATAGCTGTAAATTAGGAGAACCATATATATGGTACATGTGACTAGCCCATTTACACAATTGCCTGTATATCTAATAAGTTAGTAATTGCATTGTTCGACACTGTTGCCCTTAGATTACTATTGTGCAAACACAGTGCCTGCCAGTGCGCACTCTCAGCTACTGTGTTTGCACGATGGTAAGTAATGTACAACATTTTCAAATGTTGCAAAACCAAAATGTGTACACTCTCAGTAAGCATGAGATGTGCAATAAGTGGGAAACAGCAGCATATAAAATACAATTGGCAGGAAATGCTCATTCCACATTGAGCTCGAACTATGGCAGGCATGTTTGGAGTTGCTGGAGAGGGTGTGCATTTTTGGGTGCAGCTTTTGGGTGCTCAGGAGTCCTAGATTTGTGTTGGACTCCTTTTTAAGGAGCATGGGCCCAGGTTGCTGCAGGGGGACTATTCAAGCTCAAAATATAAATCTGAAGCCTGGAATAGTGTTGCCAGGGACTTAACCAGTGTATCAGGTATCCACCACACAGATGAGCAATGCAGACATTATTTTCATGACATCTGAGGGTGGAAGTAGGATACCATTGACCTTTGGATTGGAGAATATCAGTTAGGGACACCTCACAGATGTGTAAGTATCAATTTTAGAGAGTAATTGTAAGAGTTAAAAACTGAATAAAGTCAAGACTGGTATTCATAATGGTGTTCTGTTCTGTTTTATTCCACAGCTGATAAGGAGATATTCTCAAATGGCCAATCCCATGCTTTGCATCAAGTAAGGATGCAAAAAGCATGTGGTATGTATACATCAAAACAGTATTGTCAAAATAGTATTTTAAAAATAATAATAATAATAATAATAATAATAATAATAATAATAATAATAATAATAATCATTCATATAGTAATTTAATAGCATTAAACACTAAGGAATACTTAGTTTGGTATTTAATAGAGTTGTATCAAATTCAGCATGCATATCCCAACTGTAAAGAAACTATGCATGGCTTAGTCTGTAACATAAAGCAATGGTGCCATATTCTCAAATAACAATGAACATGCATCTCTAAACTGTAAAAGGAAAGTATACATGAAGTAATCTATAGGAAAAAGCAGCACAATATTTTATCATAGTCATCAGTTGTGGGTTCAAAAACCACACTTCCCAAATATACAATATTGTTAGGTTTTCAGCATTATTGGAATGTAACTTAATACTGCTATACAAGTGACACAAATTACATTCTGTGAAATGTAATCAGTATAACTGGAACACACATATGTGGAATATATTTACACATCAAGGATTGGTGGCTACAATCTGTACTATAGTGTGCCTCTGTTATAAACTGGGTAGTCTTAAAAGTAAGGAAGTAACATGTTAGGAGTTTGTAGTGTGAAAAGTAGAGGTAACAGAATATAGTCAGACAATTGTATCAATCCTTTGTATGTCACATATGAAGTTACCAATGTTCTCCCATTTTTCTCTCACCCCAACACTTTTCTCTCTTTTTTTGTGTGTTTATTATTTTATTTTTATTTTTTTTGTTTTTCCCACAGCACAGTGGGCTAGGACTGGCCCACAGAATCCACCTGCCCCCACTCCTCCAGTTACAGCACCACTGCACAGGACATGTGATGCAGAACCTGGTAACACACCCTCTGCCATCCCTACATTACCCGGACCCACAGGTAGTTGTGCCCTGAAGGATAGGCATGTTGCTCCCTCCAGGAGCAGTGGCAGAGGGAATGAGTTTATCATCCATGACAAGCTGCCAGGGATGGTGCTTAGGATTGTGTGCCACACTGTTTGTGCACACCTACTGTGGATATACTGCCTGCTATCCATCCACATGCAAAGTACCCATAGGAGGAGCAAACATCTGGCACTGCAGCCAGTGGCACAGTGAGGTGACAGTGATGGCTGTCCACTGGGTGAGGACTAGATTGTCACTGTCAACTGCCTTGATGTCCATAGGACCAAGATTTTCCACCCTCTATCCATCCATGGTGTTCATCCATCTCATGTTACCTTCACCATCCCTGTCTCTTGTCTTGTTTGTCTTGTCTGTCTGCAATTGCTTCCTCACCTGCCCAACTTAACACACCCAGACATTCCTAAAGCCCTTCTCCAACATTCTTCTCTATATCAATAAAGGGCACCTGTCCCCCCAAAAAATGTCCCATACATAGCCCTCCATTTTGAGCATGTCCCTTCATGACACACATGATTATTTATTCTTTACAATTCTCTACACATGATATTGTCTTGTGGTCACCCTCTCTCTGGAGGTGTCAGTCCAAATTCAGCCAAATTTGCACATATATGTTTTATTCTGTAAGAAATTGATAGCTGTGGTTCTTTCCTACATCCTTCCTGCACATTCTTGCTTTACTTTTACTTTGTCCTTCCCCCTGCTTGCTCCCCATTTCACCACTCTCCTGTCTTCCCCATTTCTTTTCTTTAAAGCCTAATTGTGAGATGATGTGTGGTGTGCATTAACAGAAATCAATGCTAAAAGGCAGCATTATAAGTGGATATATTTAAAGTATCATACACACTTGTAAGATTATTACTTCTACCAATATTCAAACACAGTACCATCTGCCTCCAAAAACAATGCATTAACACTTGCTGCCACAGAGTCAGTTACCTAGCAGATGTATTTAATACATTCGATAGTAAGTGACACAGTTTAGGAAAGATTTCACTTTGTCCTTCCCTGTGTTTGCTCTACATATCACTAATGTCTTATCTCATTCATTACTTTTCTATGAAGCAGCATTGCACTATCCTCTGTAATGTTTTATAAAGCATTATTGTGGGATACCCATTTAGTCTTACAGCAGCAATGTGTGATGTTGCACAATGCTGCCCATCACTCAGCATCAGTAAGCAATGCTATTACCAAAATACTTTAGTGTATTCCCTATAGCTAAACCATTTACCCGCAAAAAAGAACATATCACTGCTTTATGTGCATTAATTCCTGCAGCCAGAGATTCATTTAACTAGCAGGTGTATACAACAGCACTTAAGTCTACCATTTGCTATACAGTCTCTAAAATACACCTGTTTATCACAAGAGTCTGTAGCACCACCTGTTAATTCAATGATGCATGTCCTTTTTTTTTTTTTTTTGTTCAGATGATACTTGGTTCAACTCCAGGTGTCTGTTAATAGTGTCAAATAATATTACATGTAAGCCCAAATTCTGAAGTTCGATAGTTAGTACAGAGTGTCAAAAATATGGCTATGTGGTACTGGTTTCCAAATAAACTATATAATACTTAGAACTGGTATTGCCATAGCCACGTGTTAGTGCATGATGCTCACCATTGTACAATTATGCTTTAAAGAAAAGAAATGGGAAAGACAGGAAAGTGGCAAAATGAGGAGCAAGCAGGGGGTGTACAAAGTGAAAGCAAAGCAGGAATGTGCAGGAAGTATGCAAGAAAGAACCATAGCTATCTATTTATTTTGGAAAAAAAACATATTCACAAATTTTGCAAATTTGGACTGTCACTTCCAGAGAGAGAGGGGTGAGGACAACACAATCTGTTGTATAGAGAATTGTAAAGAATAAAGAATCATGTGTGTCATGAAGACATGTGAAAAATGGAGAGCTATGTATAGGATGATTTTTTTGTTTTGTGGGATAGGTGCCCCCCTTTTTTAAAGATATATAGGAATGTTGGGGAAGGGCTATAGGAATGTCTGGGAACAGTAAGTTGGGCAGGTAAAGAAGCAATTGTAGACAAACAAGACAAACAAGACAAACAAGACAAACAAGACACGAGACAGGGATGGTGAAGGGCATGTGAGGTGGGTAAACACCATGGTTTGGGTGACCATGGGAACACAGCAAACCCATGGACTTCAACTTGGGTAACAGTGAGAATCGAGCCCTCACCCAGTGGGCTATCATCACTGTCACATCATTGCAATGATGACTACAGTGTCTAACATCTGTGTCTCCTTGTGTTATTTAATACAATGATGGAAAGCAGTGTCTCCATCTGATGCAGGCATGTATCAACAGTGCAGTGAAAAATCATATGCACCAACCCTGGCAGTTCATCAAGGGTGATAAACTCACCATGTCTGCCAAGCCTATCCTCCAAGATAGAACTACCAGAGGGGCTGGGTAGTGCATGAGCAGCAGAGGGGGTGCTACCAGATTCTTCACCAGACATGCTGGGCAGCGGTGCTGTAACTGATGGAGTGGGGGCAGGTGGACCCTGTTGGACAGTCCTAGCCACTATGCCATGGGAAAAAATAAAAAAATTAACACACACACACACACACACACACACACACACACACACACACACACACACACACACACACACACACACACAAAGAAAATAATAAATGGGAGAATGTTAGTAACTTCATATGTGACATACAAACCAAAGATACAAATATTTGACTCTATTTTATTAACTTTGCGGTATTAACTCCTAATAAAAATGCTTTTGGTTACTGTTAAGACTACCCAACTGTTAACAGATGTACAATATACTACAGATTGCAGTAAGCAATCCTTGATGTGTGCATACATTCCACATCTGTGTGGTCCAAATATACTGACTGCAGTTCAACAACACCAAGAAAATCATGAACCACTGAAAAATGAATGAAACGGAACTAGGCTGAGGCAAACCAAGTAATAAAATTCCAAACACCAGTTGATTGTGAGCACTTTCATCCACTTTAATGAAATGAACTTCTTCAGACAATTATACAACTGTTAACCCCTCCTATTTATACACATCATAATCACATGACTAATTAACCTTAAAAATACATTCTTTTAAAAATACATTCTAAAAAATACATTTAAATATATATTATAAAATAAATTCAGATATATAATATAAAATGCAAAATACAAACAATGAAAAATGCAGTTCAACCAGTCCGAAGCATTTTTTTAAAACAACATTTTGAAACGTTGTGTTATAAATAATTTCAATGTGCTAAACTTTTTATTTTCAATAAACAAGCTATGGAGCATTGGTTATTCAAGCCTGGAAAGCAGTAAGCATTTAAATACAACTGCCACCACAACTCTTGTTTTTCTAAATTTAAACCTAAGTTACCCCCTCTGTCATTCAGCTTTACTTGAGCAATGACCCTGAATTTAAAAGTATGCCCCAGGCTTTCCTGTACATGTTTGAATAATGCATTGTTCTCCTTTGCCTTCCTTATGGTATATAGATGTTCATATATTCTTTCTCTTAACTTACATTCTGTCTTTCCTATATAGAAACTAGTGCAGTCATTACATTTATTTAAATAGACATTTTTCAAGTTACAATCGTATTTTTTATTAGTTTTAAAATTTTTGTTATTGATCTTATAATTGGCTCCACATTTAAATGTTGAAATTCTGAAATCTTGACTTTTAAAAAAAGTACTCAAAACATCGAGATTTCAGAATCTTGACATTTAAAAGTAAGACTTGAAATAAAGTGTTTGCAGGAGGGCAAGCCCCCTGCACCTACCACACCCCCCTACTTAAATATAGCAATGCCGAGATTGCGCTACAGTGAAGAGAATGGCAATGCACCTGTTGCACTTACCGTTCTCTTCACTGTAGTACAATCTCAGAGTTGATATATTTAAGTAGGGGAGGTAGGGGTGGGTGCACAGGGGCTTCCCTCCCTGCAAACAGTTTGTTTTACTTTATTTTTTTTTTTTACCCATGTTTAAATGTCAAGATTCCGAAATCTCGATGTTTTGGGTACTTTTTTAAAAGTCAAGATTTCGGAATTTCGACATTTAAGAGTTGACCCTCTATATCTAGATATATGCAGTATGCACAGGCTTCAGACCTAAACATTCCTGTATTTTTAGGGTGTATTCTGATTTCCCTTTCTAAGATGTCTTTCAAGTTCGCCCCTCTTCTGTATGTAATACTTGGCATTAACCACAATTTGTTCCTACAATCTGTATTTTCTAAAAGGGTTCCCCAATTTTTCTTCAAAATATTACTAATCAACCCAGCTCCTTTGTTAAAGGTGGTTATAAAACTCATCCCATATTTTTTCTCTTCATTATTAATACTGGGTTGCATATATACACTCCTTTCAGTTGAAGAAGGTCATCCTAATATGGGTAAAAAGTGCCTTTCCAGTCTTTTGTGACTTTTTAATCAACTCTTCTAAAAACAAGTCTGGGTACCCTCCTTTTAGGAACATATTATTTAGGGTTGAGCATTCAGTCATAAAATCAGTGTCCAAACTGTTCATTCTGGCTGCCCATACTAACTGGCCTTTCACCAATGATTTCTTTTGATACATAGGATAGGCGCTGGAGTATTGCAGAAATGAATTTGAATATGTTTCCTTTCTAAATATTTTAGCCACAAAACATAGGTTAGTTTGGTCTTTTTTAATGCTATGTCTAAATAGGCTATCTTCTCTTCCCCAAAAGTATATGTAAATTCTAGAAAGTTAGTACTTGTATTCATTATTTCAACAACTTTTTCTGCCATTCCAGCATCCCCTTTCAAAATAATAAAAATGTCATCCAAATAACCTGTGTAATATTTGATACTGCTCATAATTTCTTTATTACTAAATACATACCGGTTCTCCCAGTATGCCATAACAGTGTTAGCAAAACTGGTGCCACAAGGAGAACCTATGGCTACACCCTTTTTTTGCAAGTAAAATTAATCATTAAACATAAAGTAGTTATTTTTGAGAACAATGTCTAACAGTTCTTCCACCAGTCTTATATCATTCCCTGTCATTCCTTTTTCTAATAAGAACTCTACCACACATTCTATGGCTGTCTCATTAGGTATAACCATGTACAAATCTTTCACGTCCACAGTTAAAAAGTGGGAATCATTATCACATTTTGTTTATTCATGTCTTCCAAAAAGGACCATGAATCCTTACCAATTTGTTTTTCTTTACTGATATATTTCTTTACATAATTATCCACTACCTTTGCACATGCATAGGTGATAGAGTTCCTCCCAGTTATAATGGATCTCATTGGTGGGTCATGCAAATTCTTATGAATTTTGGGAGTTCCAAACATAATAGGTACAATAGGCATTTCCATAGTTAAAAAATGAAATAATGTCACATCAATCTGGCCACAAATAAACAAATCTCTAATAAATTCCTTAACCTTGCGATAGGCACCATTTAATTCATTTAAAGTTATTGCATCATAAGAATCTGTGTTTAAGATTTTATACATTCTATTCACATATTATTCCTTTTTCATGAATACTAACCCCCCCCACCTTTGTCAGGTTTCATTACTCTAGTGTTTGTTGACTTTAAATTATTCACCATAAATATTTCACTTTCTGTAAGATTGTTAAACTTCCCTCCATTATTATTATTATTATTATTATTATTATTATTATTATTATCGGGAATGTACTCATTAAAGTCAATTTCACAGATCTTTTCAAAGGTTAATAAAGTTGGGGGGGTTAAATGTACTAGAAATTGAAAATGCCTTGTTAACTAATGATTCTTTCCCACCGAACAGCATTTGTAAATTCAGTTTTCTCAAGTACATTTTAAAATCCATTAATAAGTTAGGCATGTTAACATTCTTCGAGGGAACAAAGGTAAGAACTTTAGCTAGAATGTCTGTTTCTGTTATCTCTTAATTTAATAAGCAATTGGTTTATACTGTTGAAGATCCTTGTGTATTTGTATTTATACCTGTCAAAATCAGGATTATTACGAATACTGTTTTCCAGTACTGTGAGTTTGCCCAAAAGTTTATCATTTTCACTTTTATAATTCCCAGTGACCAGTTCAGTAAGTTGCAGCCCTTTTGGTTAAAAAACAACACTAATTCAAAATGGAATTTAGAATTAGCAATCACACCCATAGGGTAGATCCAGCTTCTATGCCCTTTGGGGACATGTCCTCATTTCAGGCATTCCTCCAAATACCCTATTTCAAGCTGAGTCTTTTTGTACCTCAGCAATTTACTGTCAAAAACTTTTAATTCTGTAGTTACACCTGTTTCACCGGCCAGATGTTCCCTGCTGCCAATGTTATTCCCAAAGTTAAATGATGTTTATGTCTGTAGCCATTCAGCAAACACAGGAACTCCTATAAGCCTCTGTGGAAACTCATTACTAACAGTACTGTTAGTTAAAAACTGCCTTGTGGAATCCTGTTAGGCGGAGACAAGTTTATTGAGCTGTTAGCTGCTGCTGGATTGTTACTGACAGTCATTAATCTCCCTAAAGAAGTTGAAGGGAGATTACTTTTCAAGTTGCTAGGACCAGAATTTCTATTATGCACTTGTCGGATGAGTTCATCCACCTTTTGGGATAAAGCCAGTACCACTTTAGTTAAATTCCCAAGTGTTAAAGAAATATTATCTGTCTCTGCCACAACATGAGAATAAAGCAATGGGATGCTGGTTTCACCTTCTTCAATTCCATCTCAACAACACCAAGAAAATCACAAACCACTGAAAAATGAATGAAATGGAACAAGGCTGAGGCAAACCAAGTAATAAAATTCCAAAAACCAGTTGATTATGAATGCTTTCATCCACTTTAATGAAATGAACTTCTTCAGACAATTATACAACTGTTAACCCCTCCTATTTATACACATCATAATCACATGACTAATTAACCTTAAAAATGCATCTTTTGAAAATATATTCTAAAAAATACATTTAAATATATAGTATAAAATAAATTCAGATATATAATATAAAATGTAAAATACAAACAATGAAAAATGCACTTCAACCAGTCCTAACTAAGCAAGAGGGTACCTGGACTAGTTTTCAGAAGAATTGATTAAAGAAGTCACAAATAAAAGGCAGGAAGGGCACTTTTTACCCATATTAGGATGACCTTCTTCAACTGAAAGGAAGGTATATATGCAACCTAGCATTAATAATGAAGAGAAAAAATATGAGATGAGTTTTATAACCACCTTTAACAAAGGAGCTGGGTTGATTATTAATATTATGAAGAAAAATTGCGGAACCCTTTTAGAAAATACAGACTGTAGGAACAAATTGGGGTTAACACCAAGTATTACATACAGAAGAGAGGTGAACTTGAAAGACATCTTAGAAAGGGAATTCAGAATACACCCTAAAATACAGGAATGTTTAGGTGTAAAGCCTCCCCATACTGCAGATATATAAATATAGGAGCCAATTATAAGATCAATAAAAAATGTAAAACTAATAAAAAATATGATTGTAACTCGCAAAATGTCTATTTAAGTAAATGTAATGACTGCGCTAGTTTCTATATAGGAAATACAGAATGTAAATTAAGAGAAAGAATATATGAACATCTATATAGCATAAGGAAGGTAAAGGAGAACAATGCATTATCCAAACATGTACAGGAAAACCCGGGACATGCTTTTAAATTCTGGGTCATTGATCAAGTAAAGCTGAATGACAGAGAGGGTAACTTAGGTTTAAATTTAGAAAAACAAGAATTGTGGTGGCAGCTGTATTTAAATGCCTACTGCCTTCCAGGCTTGAATGAACAATGCTCCATAGCTTGCTTGTTAAAAATAAAAAGTTTAGCATGTTGAAATTATTTATAACACCACATGTTTCAAAATGTTGTTTTAAGAAAATGCTTAGTTAGGACTGGTTGAAGTGCATGTTTCATTGTTTTTATTTTACATTTTATATTACATATCTGAATTTATTTTATAATATATATTTAAATGTATTTTTTAGAATGTATTTTCAAAAGAATGTATTTTTAAGGTTAATTAGTCATGTGATTATGATATGTGTGTGAATGAGAGGGAGGATAGAGGAATGGTGAGGATGCAAGGAGTAGAGGTGGCGAAGGTGGATGAGTTTAAATACTTGGGATCAATAGTTCAGAGTAACGGTGAGTGTGGAAAAGAGGTGAAGAAAAAAGTACAGGCAGGATGGAGTGGGTGGAGAAGAGTGTCAGGAGTGATTTGTGACACACAAGTACCAGTAAGAGTGAAAGGGAAGGTTTTCAAGAGGGTAGTGAGACCAGCTATGTTATAATGGTTGGAGACAGTGGCATTGGCAGGAGTATGAGCTGGATGTGGAAGAGTTAAAGATGTTAAGATTTGCATTGGATGTGAGGAGGATGAACAGGATTAGGAATAAGTATATTAGAGGGTCAGCCCAGGTTGGAAGGTTTGGAGACAAAGCCAGAGAAGCAAGATTACATTGGTTTGGACATGTGCTGAGGAGGGATGCTGAGTATACTGGGAAAAAGATGCTAAGGATGAAGCTACCAGGTAACAGGAAAAGAGGAAGGCCTATGATAAGGTTTATGGATGTGGTAAGAGAGGACATGCAGGTGGTTGGTGTGACAGATCAAGATGCAGAGGACAGGAAGAAATGGAAACAGATGATCCGCTGTGGCGAACACTAATGGAAACAGCCGAAAGAAGATGATGAGTCATGTGATTATGATGTGTATAAATAGGAGGAGTTAAACAGTTGTATAATTGTCTGAAGAAGTTCATTACATTAAAGTGGATGAAAGTGCTGACAGTCAACTGGTGTTTGGAATTTTATTACTTGGTTTGCCTCAGCTTAGTTCCGCTTCATTCATTATACTAACTGCAGTTTACAGAAAGCCAGTGATGACACTGCTTTACAGCTCTGATGTTACATTGCAATATCAATGAATCCTTAGCAGTATTGTGTATTTGGGAAATGTGGATTTTGAAGGCACAACCTATGACTACTTTGTAATAATGAACTGTTGTTTTATCCTACAGAGTAATGCACGCATACTTCCCTTATTACAGTTAATAAATAAATTCTCAGTTTAATACAACTGTATAATTAATTGATAAATGTGTCGTAACTTTCAATGCTAAAATTATTGCACTGTTGGAATGCATGAATACCACATGTGTCTCCCATCTGTGCCAATCTAGTGGCATTGGTTCACACATTCAAGTTGCGGAGAAAAACAGAACAGAGCAGAATACCTTTAAGCATACCAATCCTGACTATGTCCAGCTTTTAACTCTGACAAATAGTCTCTGTAAGTGATTCTTACACATATGTAGGGTGCTCCAGTCCTACATTTCTTGATGCAGTGGTCAGGAGTATCCCATGCAGGGGATAGAAGTAGCACTGGTCAGAGCCCAGGCCAGACTATTATGTGTCTCTGCCTTGTAATCTAAGCCACTATAGTCCCTCTGCAACAGTCTGGGCCCATGTTCATTCACTAGAAGTCCAACAAACACTTTGGACTCCTCTACACCCCATCTTTGAGCACAGATTCTCAAAAACCCTCCAGAAACTCCAACCAAGCCTATCACAGATCAAGACCAATGCAGAATGATGTTTTCCCACCATCTGCAGGTATTGCACTTACTGGGAGTGTATACCTTCTGGATTTGAAACATTTGAAAGTGTTATGGAGTGCTTACCATCATGCAAACATATTGCATGAGAATGCGCACTGTCAGAAAATATGTTTGTGTGATGGCCAGTAGTATTAATTGAATAAATCCGGTGTTTGTTTCTGGATGTCTGGGTCCTGTCTCATACCTGGGTGACCCATTCATCCAGTTTGTGCACTGCCACTCTAAGTGCAAACAAAATGTGCATAGACAAAGCCATTTGTGTGAAGCAGTGCATCACACAAACAATGCCCCCCTCCCAAAAAAAAAACAAAATGGAAAAAAGTATGCAATATGGAGATTCAGTTACAATGTGGAAAATCGATCTATGATGTACAGACTAGAAACTGTTAGTACACATGAGATATGACTACATAGGTCTGCATCCCAACTATCACTGCAATGCACTATAACAAAACGGGAGGGGAGACTTATCCACCTTTGCCCCACAAACACCTTTGTAGAAAAATAAATGATGTAATTCCTCAGACAACCAAGTACAACTGAATATACACTGATACAAAGGCATGCCCTGTTATTTGTATATGTATTCTTTGTAACATATTTGGTTATAGTGCACTTACTGATTACACAACCTGCTATGATTATTCCTTGCAAATATACAGCTGTGTCCTCCCTTTTTGTATTTCTTGGTCATGCATCGGTTATCTGACCAGTACTCAGAGACCTAAAGTGTGTAAGCCAGTCTATATCATTTACCTTAAAATGTGCGAGGATATTCATTGGGAACAATATGATATGCAGTTGTCATCAAATTAATGGAAGGTTGGATGCCACATACAAGCATAGACTGCTGTTTTGGAGGTGGAGAGCAAAGGTGGGTTCCTGTCATGGAACATGCAAGGGTATAATGTTCTTTCAAGAGGGGTGGTTAGACCCAGACTGAGCTAATGCTATGGCACAAATAAGGCTATGTAGCTTTTGTTACTCTCCTTGTTTTGCATCCAGGTGGTTTGATCTTGTGAGGGTGATGAAGCCAGGAACTGCTGTATGTCTCATTACTTTTGAACTTCTCTGTTATGATTTCCCCATTTCAAATGTATGGTGCTAAAGTGAGGGCATGCAGTGATCAACATTACTTTGAGGAGGTATCAATGTGAGAATCTTTGATGACTGAGGCCTACTACTTGCTAATGGACACATGCAAGTGAAATAACTCTTTGCTGTCACATGTGCCATTAATTCCTGTACAAATCGTACACCTTGTAGTCGCTTACTGTAACAAGTGATGAAATACAAGGGCATGTCATAATATTTCTATTATACAATGCAGTACATGTTCAGGGCTTACCTTGTAAATGTAGCAGTTGCCACAGTGCTAGTTCAGGACTGACTGGATGCAAGCAGTACACAGTTAATGCATGGGGATGTAAAGGCTGTGGCTCTGAGTTGAGGCCAGCAAGGGTCATAGGGTTCCTGTATTGTGTCCCTGTCCACCCTATAACAATTTACAATGTCCATGTCAAGTATGTTGTGATGAGTTAGATGTGGCCTGAAAACTCTTCTCTGTGTTTGCCTAGGCTTAGTAGCAGCAGCAGCAACATTGCCTACAGCCTGTAGCACATACAAAAGCAGTTAAGCAGCAGCAGCAGCAGCTCTTAACATTCTGTCTGTGTAGACTTTCTGAGTCTGTACTCCACTACTTTTGAAATCCACAGAAAAACCCAGCACGGTGTCTAAATGGTTGCTTTATAACTTCTTGAATAATAGCTCCACCAGATTGGTTGACAAGCATGCAGTTCAGCTGATCATGCATTAATTAGCATCTCTGAAACACAGCCTAGACAGATGCAATCCATTAATAATCTACTCCATTATAAAAAGACAAAGGTGTAGCTAGACAAACTCATGGTGAGGATAGTTGCTACATGTTCAACTAAGCAAAATATTTCCCACACTATCTTTACAGAAGAGTATTGAACTCCAGCAGGTATGCTGTCATTTTTCACCTATGTAATGCATATGTTGGAATATATTAATAAACAATTTGAAGCAAAGCCTTTTACACTGTTATTTGTATGCATTAGTTAGAAGTGTACTGATGGTATGACCTTGTTTGTTACTCCATTTTAAAGGTACAAATGATTGACAATACATGAAAATGGTAAGCTATGTGATACATATGTACAAATGTTTCAGGGACAGGTCCTTTGAATGTATGTTTAGCATTTCAAATGTGTTTTATTAGCAAAATGATTAATGTGCCTTGTTCTTTAGTGGGTGGAGGGAGCAAAGAGAAGTTATTGTTATGTCACAAACTAGAATGGATGGTTCTATTTTGTTGTGGCTATCTCACATACAAGGATATGGTGCTCTTGGTACTCTACTTGTTTTGCATCCTGCCTGTTGTTAGTATTTCACATATTTTGCCAGTGTGTACTACTGGCTGCCTACCTTAACTGTTTAAGCTGGTAACAGTAATGTTGTAGTTTTTTGATGATTTTGTGTACTGTCATTCTGTTGTGTTTTAGGAAAGAAAATGTCATTGAGGCTCACCCCCCCCCCCTTCAGTGAGGCAGAAAACACAAGTGGATGTGCTCCACCAACATGGTGCTTTTATTCTTGGAATGACTTGTCCCAATACACCAGAGAGGCAGGGAATATGGCAGCAACTTGTTGCTAACATAAATGCCGTGGGTGGCCAAGGCCATACTTATGAGCAGTTGCACCACAGTGCCACTGACAGGCTCAAATCTGCATGGAGGCATGCAGCTGCTGTTGCCTTAGACCACAGGATAACAGGAGGTGGGCCTGCTGCAGAATCACCTCTCATTCCCATTGAGGAATTCCTGGTGAATTTTCTGCAACAGGACAACTCACAGCAGAGTGGCCCACAATATATAATTGATGTAGGTGGACCTCTATCTCAGTCCCAGGAAGAACTTCCAAGTGGTCTTTGTTATATGACCATTTCAATAATGCTGTATAGTAAAACAATTGAAATAAAAGTTGCTTCTGTGTCATATATTTTTTGGAGGGGGGATTGAATATTAGTGCAGTGATAATCTCAGTTTGGAGTTGCCAGCCATGTTCTTTTTGAAGTAAAATGTAATGCCAATTGAAAGGTGTACATATAGTACCTCCTGTGTCTAACTGTTAAATGTGATTATGTTGGCCTTACCTCTTGTTCAACTTATTTCAGGACCATCAGGAATCCAGCAACATAGACCTCCTGCAGATGGTAAGCCAAGTCAAGTTATTTCAGTACTGAAGAAAATATTTCTTGAAATATAATGTGTCATTTTAGGCCTGTTGTGTATATTGCTGTACTGTCTGTAATAGTGGTAGCACAGTTAGTTGTTCAGCATATATTGCACCATAGTAGTGCAGGTGATAATGTATGCCTGTGTTTCTCCCTTTTTATCACAGGTGATCATGACAGTGGGAATGTGGGCCCTGTGCCACCTGATGTCAGTATCGCCATCAGACACTGACGATGATGGTGGTGAAACTGAGACACAGTCAGGAGTGTAGAGGTTGAATATGGCACAGAATTTGACTTCCAGCCACCCCCTTCTTTTTCCCCAGACACAACCAGTAGGCCTATGCCTACCCAGTGCACTGAGTCCACAGATGTAGGACAGATGGAGGGCAATGACACTGAGCAGGGAAGTGTGGCTACTGCAGATCCAGTGCCTGTTGAATCTGGCCATAGCCAAAGTGTTGGAAATGTGCCACACACAAGGTTTGATAGGGGTGGTCGGAGGGGGCCTGCTATCCCTCCTCCACCTGCTGCAGGTGTCTCGTCCTGTGTCACACAATGTATATTTAGGGCCATCATGGAGGCACAAGCATTTCAGAAAAGTACTCCAGACAAATGGTCAGGATTGTGGATGTGGCACAATCTGACATGCATGACTGCCTGCACCATCTTGGCGATTCCCTGGATTGGACAAATGACACATTGGAATGAGGTGTGCTTGTGATGGACAAGGGGTGTCTGCCATGCACTGTCTAGGATGTAAAGTTTACTGGGAGGGAAATGGCATCCTCATGGGCATAGGTCAGCCACAAAATCTGCTGATAGCCAATGTGACTGTTCCTAATCATGCTCCCATAGTGGCAGTACTTCTGCTGGTCCATTGGAGAGTGTGCTGTTCACACCCAGATGTGGAAGGCGATGGGATTGTTGTTCTGGGCATTCCTGTGAAAGGAGCATGTCCGGCTGACATTGGTCACACTCAGGTAGCAGTACTCCATCTGATGTTGGGTGTGGAGGTGCCAGTGCCACTCTTGGCAGAGCAATATCTTGTGAACTGCCACTTCTACAATGCACAGCTTACACCTGTCCAATATCAAGATGTAGAGCTAGCACTGAGCTTGACTGTGTTCATACAGACTCTCGCACACCACTTTCACATGGAGGACCCCTACACACACACACACACACACACACACACACACACACACACACACACACACACACACACACACACACACACACACACACACACACACACACGCACATATCCACACACACCCTGCCTGCTTGCCTCCCCCACACACACACACACACACACAGACACACACACACACTGACCTTTTGCATAAGTCTATGCCTCCTGCTCCCCAGCACCCTGTGCACATGATGAAAAAGCTTTGTGTCTGATGCACAGGGTGCATAGCTACATTCATCCCTAGTATATCTCCATTTGTGTTGCTGAACTGATAATTGTACCTGTCAGTTATATTTCCCTTGCCAAATGATATAGTAGATAGTATTATCATAACAGTACTTTCTAGTGTATTCTCTTGTAAAGGTTGTGAAGTCAGGAGCTGCAATATGTGTCATTACTTTATAACCTTTCTCTTTAATGTTTATAGCACATATGTATGGTGCACATGATAAGACACACCATCAGACTCAGATCTCAGGATTGTATGACAGCACTGTAGTCAAACTCATCAGAACAGTAATACAGTATAAGTCTCTCTTTTGCAGGAACCTCACCAGACACATGCAGCAGCAGGACAGATCACAAGGCTTTCTCATCAAGATAATACAGGGCCTACTAACCATGACATGATGTATGTGAGTAGATTAAAAGGCATGTCACTGTCATCTGTCTGGTATTGTATTACATTGTAACTGTTATTCTTAGCCTATTATTTTTGGTTTAAGCACTTGGGCTTCAGGCCAGTTGTCTTACTTTGAAAATGTTTGTAATCTACACTCTGATGGGAGGAGATGGTAGCCTTTGCCCTTCTGAGCTGGGAATTGCTGGTTGAATGCTTATTGTGGCTGTTGTGCTAAGTCTCTTTGTTATGGTTAAGCACTAGGCTTTCAAACCAGTTATTTTACATTAGGAAAGTTTGTGGTATAGACTCTTGTGGGAGGGTAGGATAGCCTACACCCTTCTAAACAGGGAAATGCTGTTTGAAGGCTTATTGTGTCTGTTATTCTGAAAGTGTCTTAGTTGTGATTTAAGAACTTGGGTTCTAGACCACTTATTTTGCACTAGGAAAGTTTATTGTCTACACTCTTGTTAGAGTATTCTTCTGAAATGCGGTTTTATTTAAACTGTTTGTTCTTCTGTTGTGATTGTGCTTTTCTGCACTTTGGATTTCTAGTACTTCTGTATTTTATAGCATCAGCTTTATTTAGGCTTGCTAAATCTATACTGTTTGGTATCATTGGAGTACTAAAACCAGCCATCTTACATTAAGAAGGCTCTCCTAATAGACAAGTGGAATAAAATTGTCTTCATGATTGAAGAGAGGCTATCTATAATCAAAATTATTATCTTAAAAAAATCTTATACGTTATACAATCACTAACATTATTCCCCACAAACTTTAATTTTGAGATTTCTCTGGTACCTCAATAAACTAAGAATTGCTTTAAACCATCATATAAGAGACTGGGCAGCAGGAGGGATAGGGCTACCAGATCTAGAATTGTACTCATTATCATCAATTATAAAAACAATATATTTTTAGATTAATAATACTTAGCTAGGTGGAAAGAGTTTTTCGGACATGTTTTTATAAACTCTGAACATAATATATATTCTCATAATTATCTCATACTAAAAAACAGTCTACATTGGTTATTAAAGGATTACCTTATAGGAAAAAGTCACCAAACAAGTGACTCTAATTTCATTTCTACTATATTAAACACTTTAAAAAAATTATATATAGATATCCGGCATATAAAGCATGGATCCTCCATATATTTCCTATGTTGTAAACCAAAAATAACATCTCCACCTCAAAGTTAGAAACAATGATCACATTTAAAGAGAAAAATCTGATGTATTGGTCTCAACTAATGAAAGATGAAAATCAACATTCTGTTGATTACATTATGGAGAAATATAATTTAGATAAAGACATGTGGCTAGATGTACAATCCTGTAGATAACATGTAGAGGGGGAAATTAAGTTAATGCAACCAAGGATAAAAGATCATATTCCAAAATTAATTGACTATCTAGTATTCTTAATGCAACAAGACCCATTGGGACAGGGTCTCTTATCCAAATTATAGAGAGTTGTGAGGAAAGAAAGAAAAAGTTGCAATGACAATTATTGGAATTATTTTATGCAAATTAATAATAGACCTCCGAGTGAAGAAGATCAAAAATCAGTTCTAATATCTTCAAAACATAGAACTTCATCTCTTAGATGGAATCTCTTTACTTGGAAATGTTTGCATAGATCTTTCTTCACAACACATAAAATTGAATAAATGTTCAAGTAGAAACAAGCTTGTTGGAACAAGAACTTAAAGTGGATTGACAACACATGTTTTTTTGACTGTATTGTCATAACACCTTATTGGAATACGTTCTTTTTACAGACTTTGTTTGGAGATAAATTTATTTTATCTAAATCACTTATTCTTTTTAACACACCAATTCCTATATGTGTTTAAAAATAAAATATCACATTTTGTGGTCTATACTATCTATAGAGAGAAAGGTTATAACTCAGAATTGAAAGAATGAAACTACGCCCTTCTTCAAAGAATTTATAAATGTTGCAACTGAAGTTTGTCACCTGGAAATCATTTCAACTAAGTCAAAAACAACAAAGATTACCTCTTGTTACAATGCACAGACAAAACATAGAGAGCTGCTTGACAAGCAAAAATAACAGCATTTTAGATTAAATGTAATGTATAATAAATGGAATGACTTGATGTTTAATAGACACTGCTGTAATTTTTTTTTTTTTATTTTGTGTGTCAGGTTTATTAGAAATTGTTTCATGTGTTGTGTTCACAACTCTTTGGCTGTAAATATTGTTGTGATTATTTTACAAATTGAAAATCCAATACAAATTTAAAAAAGCCCCCCCTACACCCTTGTGGCAGAACTGTGTAGCCAAGAACCCATCTGAGTTGGAGATTGCTGAAATAAGGGTCACTGTTGCCCTTTTCCTTTGTTTACTTGTTTAAAATACTTTAACTTCACTTGTATTCCAGTGTTGTATTTTGGGGTATTTGCATTCTGTTTACTGTAGCTGCTCAGAGCTTGCACTGCTGCCCTGCAAGCAACTCTGTTGTGCATTGCGAAACAGTGACACATTTTTGTAGCCCTAGCCCTCCATAGAATAGATACAGATTTTGTTAGTTTTACACCAAAACCTGGGCCATTTAGCCCTCTCCTCACTAGTTTCTACAGTATATACATTCCATAATGGAAGGACAGTTTTCCACCATTTCTCCAGGCAGCCTGATTTACATGGGCATCCTAAGGCAACAGAACAATTGCCTCATGTATACTGACAACCAGGTACTGCTAAAACAGACTAATACAACATGTGAGGGGTGCATATATACTATAAATTTGTAATCAATTCTCTCACATAACAACAAACCAGATATCAAACATCAGCACACACAGTTCACCTCTTGCACATGAGCTCACAACACATAAACACACATACACAGAGGTACTTGCTAGAAACCTAACTAAAGATTGGAGACCTCCCAAGCACAAACCTACTGCATACAGCGTAGACCTCACAGAATCCACTAGACATGATAATACGCACACCAGTGTCTCAGCCAATAAGCCCCACAGGCAAAATATCTCAAAACCAAATGTCTTGCTCATTAGTGACTCCATAGTGAGACATACAATTTTCCCCCTTGCCAGCCTGGACAAAGAGACAGATCACAGTCAGCTGCCTGTCAAGTGCCAGGGTCCACCAAATCATGCACGCACTCAAGTATCTCAACAACTGATGTTATGACTCTGGCATAGTCCATGTTGCAGTGAATGACTGGAGATGTACCTTACTGTACTATATGAAGGTGTTTACCTCTCCCATATGGCCTTTTTAGGCAATGTCAGAACAAACCCCAATGTAAAAGAATCCACTACAGACATACTGAAGGTTATGCTGCTTATTGCAAGGAGTGTAAAACAGAAACTGCACTTACTGGAAGAACTCCTTACCTTGGAAGATGACCATGTCTGTGCAGTCACACAGACATGGTTCAAGGCCTCAGAGACATTCATACATCAAAATGATCAAGAAAGAACCAAAGGCAACAGTGTATACATCTTCATTAAAGACAAATATACCACAAAACTGGTCAAACAGTACAATTCTGTAGTGCTTCTCCAAGTCCAACTAACTGCATGCAAACCCCCCTTACATATCATTGTTAGCTACAGGTCCCTCACCATGAACTATGAGTACCTCTCTGCCTACTTGGACCTAATTGAGTCATTCACTAGACAGCCAAACACCCTGGTTATCTGTGATTTCAATTATCCTTCCATCGATTTGGAGTCATATATGTGCAAAAACATGCTCAACCTTGGTTCCTGGACTTTGTTAATACACATGCTATGTAACAGATAGTCTGCACCCAACACAAGGGGCTCAAATGTCCTAAACTTAGTACTGAACAACATATTGATTCACTGCACTGTGTGTTTACCCCCCTGGTCAGGTCAAATCACAATTTAGTCTTGTTCAAACATACCTGACACCCCCTCAAGAACAGAAAGGATGAAAGATTTATCCAAAGCAAACTATAGGCTCCTAACCAATGCTACAACCCCCTGCTACCACTGTTAACAATGACTGCTATACAGAGGTGTACACAAATGACCTGTATAAACAGATATATAAATGTACAGAGTGGGCTGAATGTGAATTAATCAAAACAAGTTCCTCACAGAAAACAAGCCACTCTGGTGGGCATCAAGCATACATAGGTTATACAACAAATGGAAGAAATTAGAACAAGAGGGAACTGACTCAGCAAGGAAGGACACTCTCTTCAGCCAGAACAAGATAATTAGCTATCTTGAAAAGTCCTCCAAAACCACATACAAACCTAAAATAGCATCCCTAGATAAAGATAATCAGGAGGGATTATTTAGCTATGTCTGAAATCTATAAATGAAGGCCCAGCTTTATGCTGAACTAGTAGTGGGTGATACCACTCATACTGACCCTGAGGACATTACCAACCTGTTACCAGACAGTTTGGAGAAAACTTCACCCTCCCCTGTTCCCACCAGACATACCCCAAAGCAAATCTGTCAGCAGTCCTCTACCTTGTAACCACCTATGAACCTAAGGTGACATCTACCTGGGCTCCAGGCCACTGTCTTATCCTGACCTGGTGGGATGGTTATATATGTAATAATCTGATATAGCTGATTATATCAGTATTATCTGTTGGGCATATAGTGATGTCAGTGTCCCTCATGCTGGTGTAAAAAGATCTCTGTAATGTCAAGTAATGTCTGTCTCACATACACACACAGTTGACTGCATTGAGAACAGAACCCCTAGCTATCTAAGTACACAGACTACAAAACACAATACCATATGCAAGCACCACACCACATGTCTGACTTTTACATGTCTGCAGGTCAACTTATAGTGGACCACATCAGCAGGCCATGTGGGAGACAAGAGGTTGGGAGGGCTGCATGTAATGGATGTATAGGCTTATATAAGTATGAAAAGGCTAGTAAGCCATGCCATTTGAGAAGTAACTGTAGGATAGCACATCTACTTTGCTGTGTAGAGACACATGCACACTCAGAAACAGCCGCATGCACACACACACACACACACACACACACACACACACACACACACACACACTTGACTACAGCAAAAACAGAACCCCTATCTAGCTAAGTATACAGACTATAGAACTCAGTACTTTACACAAGCACCATGGCTCAAGTCTGAATTTTACATGCTGTAGGTGAACTTAGGGTAGATGACATTAGCAGGCCATGTGAGAGACAACAGCTTGCGAGGCCAGCATAGGTGCATGGATTCATACATTTGTATGAGGCCAGTAGCCTAACTGTAGAGGGTGTCCTATGTGTGTAGAAGCCTAGCTGTGTAAAAACACAAGTACCCTTATTGAGCATAGGATCATAGGATCATAGGAAGTTGCTAGGCTAATGGGCCTGGGGCTCTTGCAAGCCAGGCCAAGTTCTACCCTTGTTTCTATAATCATCACCTATGTTGTACATAGTTGGATGTATGAATTTAGCAGATCAAGGTTGGCAGCAGCAACAACTGGCCCTGTCCATGAGGGAGCACACAACATTATGTATTACACTTCGCAGTGTGGTTGATACATGTGTAAAAAAATACTGAGCCTCCAGGGTTATATTGCTTCAGAGGGGCTGGACAACACATGCATGTATTGTGAATATATGACATATACTGAGAATGTCAACTGAATAACTGATCATATGTGCAGAAGATTAGATGAATTTGGACTGTCACCTTCAGAGAGAAAGAGGTGACAACAATATAATCATGTTGTATAGCCAACTGGACCGAATCAAATGTGTCAAGTAGACATATTTGTAACATGGAGAGCTATGTATGGGACAATTTATTTTTTTGGACAGGTGCTTTGAAGGGACGTAAGTACGTCTTGGGCAGGTAAGTCAGCAAGGTGAAGAAGCAATTGTTGACAGATAGAATATAGAAGACAAGACACAGGGATGGTGAAGAACATAAGAGGTGGGTGGACACCATGGTTGGGGTAAGGGTGTGGTCCTTCCAAACCCACATACATCAAGCTGGGTGACAGTGAGAATTGAGTTCTCACCCAGTGGACTGTGATCACTGTCAACTCACTGTGCCAGTGGCTGCAGTGCCTGACATCGGTGTCTCCTTGTGTTATTCAGTACAATGATGGAGTGCAGTACTCCATCCGGCATAGCCATGCACCCACAGGGTGGTGCACAATCCTATGCAGAATCCCCAGCATTTCTTATCAGTTGATAAAATCAGCCCTTCTGCCACTGCTGCCAGATGGAACCACAGGCCTGCCCTCTCAGACATAAGTACCTGAGGAGCCAGCTAGTGCAGGGGTAGCACAAGAGGTGCTACCATGTTGCGGCTCAGATGTGCTGAGCCTTGGTGCCATAGTCAGTAGAGTGGGAACAGGTGGATCCCATGGGGCAGGCCTACCACACTGTGTTGTGGGGGAAAAATTAAAACAACCCTAAAAAAGAAAAGAGAAAATAAGGGGTGAGGGATTGCACAAATTGTCTTATTTGTTTGTTTAGGCTGAGGAGGGTGATCTTTCAGTTCTGGTTTTTCACTTATGTATTTGTAGACAGCAGCTACTTTGTCTCACTGTTTAACCTAGTAATGATAAATGTGTGTCTGTCCAGGACAAGATAACAGTGTCCCACAGGGTGCTGTAAAAGGCTGATTGTAATGTAAAGCAACAGCTCACACACACATGCATGAACCCCCCCCATTTGACTGCAGTGAGAATAGAACCCATACCTAAGTATACACACTACAAAACACAGTACTAAATGCGCGTGCCACAGCCCAAGTCTTACTTGGAGTGTGTCAGACAACACTTCATAGTTGTTGACATCAGCCGTGTCTGTTGAGGACAAGATAACAGTGTCCCACAGGCTGCTGTGTAAGGCTCACTCTAAATTCCAGCAACAGCTCACACACACACACACACACACACACACACACACACACACACACACACACACACACACACACACACACCTCCCCATTTGGCACATGCACACACACACACACACACACACACACACACACACACACACACACACACACACACACACACACACACACACACACACACACACACACCACACCCCCACTTTACTTCAGTGAGAATAGAACTCCTACCTATCCATATACACTCTCTACAGAGCAAAGAACTTAACACACACACCACAACACAAGTCTGATTTTGACAGGACTACAGGTGAACTTATAGTAGATTTCCTTAGCAGGCCATATGAGAGACAAGATGTTTGGAGGCCTGCATGAAATGGATGTGTAGGATTGTGCAAGTCTGAATTGAAAGGTTACTGTGGTATACACACTTCTGCTCTTCTATCTATACATACACACGCATGCACACGCACACACACACACACACACACACACACACACACACACACACACACACACACACACACACACACACACACACACACACACACACACACACACACACACACACACACACACACACACACACACTGGCTCTTAACTAAGGGTGGCAGATTTCGCAGAGTTCTTGTAATGTGCTCCTGTTCACCCTGTATAACTCTACAATCTCCAGCTTATTACCCTGGGCCTGAACACTCTTCTCCTTCTTTGCTTAGGTCTATTGTCAGCAGTAACAGCAACCTGCGGTAGTGGTGCTGCAGTAGCGTTGTCGCCTCACAGCAAGACGTTGTCACGTTCGAGTCTCAGCTAGAGCATCTTCTGTGTGGAGGCATGCATGAATGGGCGTGCCTTCATTGAAGGTTGTGCATCAGGGCTGGTAACTCGGCATGTAAAACTCCACTACCAAACATTAGCGGACCGGAGTTCCGCTGTGGTGACCCCTAACTGGGATAAGCCGAAAGACACAACAACAACATTGTCAGCAGTAACAGCAGCATTGGCTTCAGCCTCTCATGCATACAAATGTAAAATAGCTTCAGCAGCGCCAAGCATTGTGCCAGTTAAAATTTCCTTGTATTTACTCCAATCATATTGAAGGATAAAGGAAAAAACAGGATGGAGGCTACAAGGATACTTGATACATTGTTGAATAGCTCCCATGTTGGATTGGTTGACTAACATGCAATTCACCTGCGTATGGTATAATTATCATCTATTAAACACACCTGTTTCTTGCTCATTAGTGTGCTATACACAGCTGTGTGCACATTCACATAAACAAGTAAGCATAGGCAAAATTGATATCTCCTCCATTCTCATGATACCGCACAAACTTAGACCATAAAAAGTGAAGATAGGCTGCACACCCTGTAGTCAAACCCAAGAGCATCTATATTCCAGCCATAACACATACTTGTACTACCACAGGAATAGTTACATAACAACCCAGGGAAATCTGCCATTCGTTCTTCTGTTTCTCATGGTTGTGCTAAGTCCGTATCATGCAAATAATGGCAAAGTAAAAAAATAAATAATTAAACTGGCAGACACCACACATTTTAACAACCAAATAATGAGGATGACACAGAACCTCGGAATTGTGCGCTACTCTCATGCACTTTCACCCTTCACAGCCCTACAGGTTCTATTCTGCAAGTGTAACCTGACAGCCCCTGATGTCGGCATTCACTCTTGCCATGCATTCAACATGAACACTGTGGAAGTACCTACATGAATTGAACATCCCTACATGGTTACTCCTTTTTGAGATTCAACAATTCTATTTAGTTTTGACCTCATTTGCATCTTCACTATGCTGACAGTCTGGAATTTACATGGTTAGTAACTATGTAGGCAGGGAAACTGCATGGGAGCACAATGTTGGAACAAACGAATACACGTTTTAATAAAATGGGACTGTAATCTATCACCTACATCCTGCATATGCTTACATTACAGTATAATACTCTGTTTCATGGAGATCTACACATTTTAGCAGCCTGCATTACTTACAAGTATATTTTCTATTTGTGAATGGGGACAAAGCTGCATTTATGTCATGGCACTTAAAAATGAATTCTTATGATTGTTATACTGATTTTCTGACATTCACCCTGTGTAATTAGGTCAGAATATGTGTGGTGTTACATGTTAAGGGCAGTTCTTTACAAATGTAAAAACTTTTACTTGTTCTTATTTCCATGTACACTCCTTTCCTTGGTTGCATTTGGAATGTTTTGGAATACACAGCCAGCATGAATACGAAGTCTACATGGTTGCTTTAGAGAGTGTTGAATCACTCCACCATGTTGATTTGCTTCGTTAGTATAAAATTCAGCCACTTATGCTGTAATTTACGTGCCACAAAAGTTTCCATGTTTGTGAGTCAGTGCACATTACTGTGTACTGATATGCAGAGTTTACTGAATCTAAAACATTGGTACATATTTTGATTTAATTAACTTAATTGCACTTCTGGAATTCCACAATTGCTTGATTTCTCTTCCCTCATTCATAATATTGCACTTAAGAAGTTTGGTAACAACAGTGACAGAAAGCAGATTATACATTTCTATTATTCAAACTTTAGAGTTCATACAACTCACATTTTAGGGGTATCCAATAAGGTGCAATTTATCAGTAATCAAAAATAGTTTTTTTAATCATGAATTATTTCATTTTGTTGTGTTTGCTAGCAAAAACAGCATACTTAGGTGAAGATGTGATCTTGGCTTTAGGACATTGCAAATCTGTCTTAGAGTAAGTGAGGTTAGCTTATAATAAATATTTTTCTAAAATAACTATTTTTTCAGAAGATTTAGTGTCACTTTGGGATAGCAAAGTTCTTAAAATACTAGATAGAGCCCTCTTAAATGTGACTGCTGACAAGATTTCTAAAATGCTAGTTACATTGTGCACATTAGAATATAGCCAATGATTTAAAAAATGCAACATATCCTCCACTGGTGAACTTACTGGTCTGTCCATGCTAAATTTTGTTTAAAAAAACTTGAAATACCGGGCCTCAGATGCAGCTCCAGCCATTGCCATTATTTCTCACTTCAATTATTGGTAGTCCTAGACATCAGCATCATCTAACTTTATATGGGCTTTCAATGAGCTCACAAATGTGCTGACAAAATCTTAGTCCACTCATCATAGGGACAATGACTACTGCTGTAAAACAGCATGCCATTTAAAGTTCTTACTTACTGAAATTCTTTACAGTTTCACTGACTTTAGAAACATCCATAAGGGTGGACTGCTAGTTCATGACTGCAGTAAGCTGCTGCTACTGATATTTGGCAATAAATTTGTGACATATCCCAGCTAAGACACTGCAGCTTGCTACACCAATGGATTCTATACCTATTTAAATAAACATGCAAAGCTAACATTCCATACTAGAGCTAAATATCATTGGAAGTTTAAAAATAAATTACCCTAGGGATCCATCAGCACTGACATGTTTTTCAACAAATGAAAAACTCTTTAAATTATACGACAGAATAAATACCTCTCTCATCAGTAAATGTATTAAAAATACTACAATGAATTTAAAATCACCAACAGGCCAAATAAAGCTAACTATGAAATTAGATTGGCTGCATGAAATAACAAGAATTGTAAATCCTTCTTTAGCTACATTAGGGAATAAGGAACAATACCCAGCATTGCTCAGAACTTGCTCAAGGTGGCATCTTTCATTCAAACCCATCTGTTGCCAATGTACTTCCCTACAAATTCAGTACTAAATTCACCACTTAGGCTACTATCCATAGACCAGATATCCCAACATCTTTTATTGCCTCTTTTATGACTAAGGAACATTTACTAAAGGTGTTGAATAAAAGTACTTCCTCCATGGTCTGATAATATACATAGATGCTTAATAAGTAGTGCCAAGCATATCCTTTCTGATCTATTCCACAAACTGTTTAACATAAGCTGAAATACATGTTTTATCCCTGAAGGCTGGAAAATTATAGATATATCTGATCCCAATCCAATTTGGTTTCAGAAGGGCAGGTCATGCCTTCTTAATCTGCTGGACATCTTTGAGAAAGTCACCAAATTAAAAGATGAGGGCAAAATGGTACATACTGCCTACCCTTAGCTGGCCAAGACTTTTGAAACCATACTGCTCTCAAACATTATAGACAAACTCATGAAATGAGATATCAACCCATATGTCACCTTCTGGATAGCCAGGTGGCTCAAAGATGGGATCCAAGAAGATAGGGTAGGGGAGTCTACCTCCATAAAGAGACTGGTCACTAGCAAAGTCCATCAGAGCTCTGTGCAAGGTCCACTTCTTTTTGGCATATAATTCTCAGAAGTCAAGGCCAACATCAAAGGCCTTTTTTTCTCAATATGTGTTATTGTTTACTTATCTTGCTCTTGTACTGTACTTTCCTCTTGTTCTATTTCTTGCTCAACATCTTACTCCTCACATGCTTTTTCTTTACTTAGTTCTATGATTTCTTTACAATCCATAAATAAGTACCCTGTCTTGTCACATTTATCACATTTCAGTTCACATTTGTTTGCATCATGACCCACTTTACCACAGAGATAATTTGTTCATTATTATTAGTTAAATTATCATATTTTCCTCATTTACCATTTCGCATTCATCATCTGCTGTATCATCATTCTTTTGCAGAAACAGAAATTACTTTAATGAATTATCACTGCTGTCTTGTTCCTCCACTAAGATTCCTATTGCTTCTCTGGGCTGCCACTGCTCCTGGAATAGAAGGTGCAACTGTGCAATATGTCCTCTGCTCAGTGGGGTTCTTTATTAAAATTCATATATATATATATATATATATATATATATATATATATGTGTGTGTGTGTGTGTGTGTATTCTATATACAGGTTTCACAGCATATTTGCAATATTTGCAATTGCATATAAAAATATGCCTATTTTTTAAGCTTTTCATACTTTCAACCCCCCACACATTTTTCCATAACCAAAATCTTATTTTTTCAACATTTCTGACAATATCAATTTCTCATTATATTTTATCTTATTAATTCTTTCATTCCATATGACACAAAACACATTTTCATCCAGTCTATGTCATTTTGTTACATGTTTTCATAATATCCATAGTTAATCATGTCCATATTTATATGCTCAACATTTTTCAATTCCTTAAAAAATCCTCTATCACATATTTCTTTCTACAACTGATATACCCTTTTACATTTCATGAAAGCATCTTCAGTTGTCTCTAACTCTCCACAATATATACAAATTCTGTCTTTTATCATTTTGTATGGCATGTTTGCTTTAACTGGGAGTTTATCTCTCAACAATCTCCATATACATTCTGTACATTCCACATATTTCTTAAATTTGTTTCATTCTTGCTTTTACTACTTATACTTTTTTTATAACCTGTATGCTCCCAGTGGTAAACATAATAATTTTTTCCATTTTATTTTCATACCATGTTTTTCTATTCTTTTCTATATTTCCTAAAGCAATCTTCCATAATAGTATGTTTTCCTGTTATAGCTTTATCTCCATACAACAAATCCTTTTACTTCTTTTTAAACAATTAAGCCTTTCCCAAATTGATTTATGTTTCTTCTCAACAATCATTAACAATTTTCCTTTGTCTTGCATTCCTATCCATATTTTATATAAGTTTAATGAGGATATATACACAATTGATGTACTAAACTCAACCCTCCTTCCTTGTTATTGACATAAAGAATACATATTTTAATAGGATTCAGCCAAAATCCCCATACAAATGTAAAATTCACACTCATTAATTCTGTTAGACATATTGGAGGGATCATAAATACACTTGCCAAATGTGCTATTTTACCTAATATTACAGAACTGATTATATATGCTGTCTTTCTATATGAAAGCTTAAATATTCTCCAAAATATACATATGCACGTATTTTAAGTATCAAATCTTTCTATTGTGTCTCCCTCAGTTGTTGAATTCCAAACTTTATTCCCAAGATTTCAAATTCTTCTTTGTTAAACTTGATATCTCTTATTTCTCCAGAAAAACTCAACCCTTTACTCTTTTCCTCATTAATAATTAATCCCAACATCTTTAACTCTTTAATTATTTCCATGAATATACTCCTCCATTCTTTATTTTTAACCACTAATACTAAATTGTCTGCATATGTAAACAGCACTGGAATCCAAATTCCTTCTGATGTATAGTATTTAACTTTCTCCAGGGTCAAGTTTATCTTAGTAACCATAAACCACTGCATTCATAATTAATACAAATAAAATGCTACTTGCCAGACATCATTGTTCCATACCACTCTTTATTTCTATTACCTCATTTAACCATTCATTAATCACTAATCTCACTTTATTTTCACTGTAAGCAGATTTCAAAATGTTGATTATTGTGTTGCTTATGTTATATTCTTTCAAAATCTCCCATAATACTTCATGTTGAATTTTATCAACTGCTTTACTCACATTTCCTACCAGAATTTTTAATTCTGTTCCCTTATTTATTATGTTATCGACCAACTCTCTTATTAACATCAAATGTTCTTGACTTCCTTTCTCTTTTATTCAAGCTACTATTTCAGTTATCAACTTATTAGCTTTGCTTACTATTTTTTCTACTATTTTCATAAAAATCTTATATTCTATATTAATAACAATGGTCTCCAGTTTTTTATAGCTATTCTTTCTCCCTTTTTCCCTTTTTCCATGTACATTTTATTACAACTATACATATTTTTTCATCCTTTAAACCTTTTCAAACCATTCATTCAACAACTTTAAAAACATTATTTTTGCCATTCTTACATATTTTTTATACATTAAATACTCAAGTCCATCTAAACCTGTAGCAGCTTCTACATTTACTGTTTTCAGCAGCACATTTTTAAAATCTGTCATTGTGATCATTTCTTCAATTATTTTATTGTCTTCTTCAGTTAATTTTTTTCAACTTCAGTTTGCTCTTTCTTAGTGTCATATGTAGAAAAAGTATCCAAAATATGATTCTTAATTATCTGAATAATTTCTTTATGTTTATTTATATACATTATTTTTCATTTCTTAACTCTCTCTTATTATTTTTACTTTTACCTTAATCATTTTATTTAGTTAAGATGCTACTTCTTTTCTTCTTGTAAAGAAAATCTTAGTTTTAATAACTTTTTTTATTTTCTCTTGATTCATTTCATATAACATTTTCTTTTTTCTACATACTATTTTCTATTATCTATTATATTTTTAAAAACCTGATTGGTAATTTCCTTATAATTATCACTATTTTGTAATATTTTTGTCTTCTGCCATGCTGGTACTTCTCTCTATATTTTTCTTTTAACCTAATCCACCAACTTGTCCAATCTTTATAAAATTATCTCATATTTATATGATTCAGCCATAGTTGCTGTATTCTATCCCATACATACACATTTAGTTCCAATTCATTAATTTTTTTATTCCTCTGCCTATTTTTATATAGCCTATTTTTTCTTGAATCTCGATCCATATAGCTAAGTGATCTGAAAATCTTGTAATTTTTCACCCTTGATGAAATTTGCTTAAGCTCTCTGATACTATAAAATAATCAATTTCAGTTCTTAAATTACTTATTTTACATATTCACTGCTTATTTTCCCATAAATACATTTAACTGTTTTTGGCCATGTCTAAGATAACTTTAACACCCAGCTCTTCTTTCCACCTATGTCTTAAATCACAATTAAACTTTCCCTTACTATTATTTGAATATCCACACTCACATAATCAGTATTTTTCTAAACATTATTTCTCTTTTCTTTTTGTACGGTGTATGCATAAAGTCGGGAGTCGCCATGGGCACCCCATGTGCCAATTCTTACGCAAACCTCGTATTACATCATTGGGAACAGGCACATGTGTTTAATAGCAGTTGGATGAAACGGATACGCATCTATAGGAGGTTCGTAGATGATGTGTTTTTGGCATGGGATGGGAGTGCTCAGGAACTGGACAGCTTTGTGGAATATTTAGAAACTACGACCACATTTCTAAAATTCACTTATGAATACTCCTATAGGGAGATTAATTTTTTAGATTTAACCTTGTTCTATGACATGAATGATAAATTGTCGTATAGACTTTTTAGGAAAACCTGTTGGAGGAATACCCTCCTCGAATACAGTAGTATGCATCCGAGATACATGTTCACAGGTATAATGAAAGGACAATTCTCGAGGCTTACCAGGCTTTGCAATGATACAGAAACCTTATGCAATGAAGCTGATGATTTGGAAAAAATGTTTGTAGCTAGAGGGTATAAAAATAATATAGTGAAAAATATGAGGAATTGTGTTACACCGTATAGGAATATGAATACTAGTGTGAGGGGGAATAAGAAGAGACCCAATGAAATCAAAGAGACACAGCTACCTATTCTGTTGAAACAGAATACAAAAATCAATTACATACTGAAATATACTAATGATATACAAGAGATCAAAAAGATTATATATAGACACTGGAACCTCCTTGGGGTCAATGATGATACCAGGGTAATAGTAGGTGACAGACCCAGTTTTGTTTTTAAGACTTGCGACAACTTAAAAATAATATTTTCATATAATTCAAATGATAAGCCCCTGACAGAGGAGACAATAACTGGTAAGTTAGGAACTTTTCCCTGTAACCATTGTAACATGTGCCAATACATCAACTCCACACAGGAATATGCACATCCTAGTGGATACTTTCATTTTACACCCAGGAGCTATACGAACTGTGATACCATGAACTTGGTTTACATGGCCAACTGTGAGTTATGTTCAGCGTTCTATGTTGGCCTCACCAAGAGGAAACTAAGAGAGCGCATATATAACCACATTTATGATATACGCAAACAAAATGAACTTAATGCGTTGGCCAAACACATCAGTTCTAATCCAACACACAGTTTTAGATTCAGAGTACTACAGAACATCAAAGTTAATGTGAGGATGGGTGACAATGAGAAGACTTTAGCTAAACTAGAGATGGATTGGATATTTAGATCCGGGGCACATCGTGCTCCGGGTATAAATAATTATGTGTCCATAAAACCATTCTTACTAGAATAAGATAAGTACTCTTCAGAAATCTAGAGCAATTTGAGTCCATGTGACAATACTCAGGTTTTGAGTATACATATAATCCTCTGATACCCTGAGACATTTATAGATTTTATATGGAATACAGAAAATGATCCATCTTGGATTTATTCCTTAACTTTAAGAAAATATTACTAAGATTACAGACATAAACACACCTTAGGGCTTAGTTGTTTGACTTTATTTCATTCAGAGAATATAGCCAGCATTACGGGAGGAGATGTTTAACAGTGCAGTGTGAGTATAATATACGCCTCCAGTTCGTAAGTCAACATGCACATTTAATAACATGCATTAGGATCTCTTCCATCATAAGCATACAGTGATGGGAGTATGGTCATGTGTACATCTTAGTTTACACTTCAGTTTTACTATAGAGGTCTGTTAGACCGCGATTCATTTTTAATAGTATGATGAATTCTTTATTTGGTACTTAGTACAATATTATACCTTAAAGCACAGATACTTTATATAATTTCTTTTTAGTGATCTGTATTGTCCACAGTTATGCAGGCTGTCCTCTTTAGAAACATGGAGCCCCCTTGACAGAGAGACTGCTCTCTAGCTGGTACATGTACAATTCATGAGTTTATTAAAATGTAGCATATGAGGGAAGACACGGATTCTACTTCTTTGCTATTCATTGATGTAGAAGTATTATTCATTTGGAGCAGGATATGTCGCTGGTTCATGTTTGAACGAGCGGCATATTTAAACCAAAAGATACAGGTTTTCAATACATTTTTTAATGATCTTAAATAACATTCAATAGTCTTCTTGCTTTGTTTTAGCTTTATTGATGTAGATTTAGTGTAATCACCAACAAGCTATATATTAAGCTTTTTTACATATTTGATATAGGAGAGACGGGATGTTAGATAGATCGGATGCATTTGAGCTTCTTTGGTGCCTTAGTCATATCTAACTGCTAGCAATGATGACAACCTGTAGGTACAGTAGTCGCACAACTTTAGCTTGTCTATTTGGGAAATAGCTTATGACACCACACTATGGCATTCATTGCCCTCCATTTTATCATTTAAATATTATTACAACGATCAGCAATTCTTTGCATATTATTTAATTGGTTTTAACACATGTGACTGTGTGTATAGTGTCTGCCTTGGTTTTTTCAAATATCATTGTTGAACCTTTGCTATGAACAAAATTTGAGATGATGCATCAAGTGACATTTAATGATATGCCATAATAAGATATTATTTTACATTAGATAAAGGATGAGGTAGATTTAATTAAGAGTTATGAATATGTATATATATATATACATGATCTTCTATACAGGATTTTTAACTGTGCACTATCTGATGTAATAGGATTAAGTTCATTCATTTAATTTTTATTTTATGGCATTATGTTTTAAAGTTTTTAAGTACTTCTTTATACATATATATTATTTTTTAGCAGTAGTAAACAGGATGAATTTTTATTGCAACTTTGCAATATATTAGATCAGCATATTAACACACAGTGGTTTGCTACTAGTTTATTAGTAAGCACCATGCATTTATAACAGAGGCTGAAGCTACTACTATTATTATTATATTTTTTATTGTTTGTTTTTGTTCTGGTTCATGCTTGAATTACTACTTTTAGAGTTCGGCTATGACTGGGTTAATGTATTTCTCAGCTCAATGAGGCACTTAATTAATGTTTTAATTAGATAATGAATTGTGTAATGACTTGATCAGATGATATTGCTTTAGTATAAAAACCCTGCATGCACACAAGTAATTTGTATCTGAAGAAGCTTGCTAGTTGCAAGCGAAAGCGCTTATTCATTTTATTTACTCCTTGGAATAAAAGTTTTCTACTGGAAAAGGTGTTTTCGTGGTGTATCCTGATTAGTTACTTCTGGTGTATGCATAAAGTGTAATCACTCTATAAAGTTGTTTTTTTTTAAATCTTATGTCTAATATTACTATTTTTCCAATCATAACTATTATATAGTCCAACATTTTTGTACATTCTTTACATAAGATAGCTATACTTGAATGCTTTTCACTACCTAAGATCTCTGTCACCTTACCTTCCTATAATCCATTAATTTGTATTCTTTTTTTCTCCTGTTGTTATTCTTATGTCTATTAATGCTATAATATCTATGTCGAATACTCTACACCATTCCAATACTCCTAGCCTACATTGAAGATTCGTTATACTATTAACATTAATGGCTAAGACTCTCACTATAAATAAATGTTTTTTGTTATATACTTTTATCTTTTTCCTTTCTTGTTTTCCCCAGTTACATTTTTAAACTTACATTTTCTATCTTTCACTTTTTTTTCTATAGAGCTTCTTTTGTTTTTCACTCTTACCCATGTATCTTCTCCTTTATCACTTGGGTTGCTAACTTCTTCTGTCTCTCCTTCTTTTCCTTTTGTTCCATTCATACCATCCCTTACATCCATTCTTACATTTTTCTCATCCATATTTCTTTTTGTCACTGGTTTGTGCTATCTAACATATCTAACAGCCTTATTTTGCCCAGCACCCTCTCTCAAGGAAGCAAGAAAGTATGTGGTTGACTAAGCCCTGTTTGTAAAATTGACTACCGTCTACTACTTGCTTAAGGGGTTATAAAGTAAGCTACGAGCCTGAACAGCCAGCAGCCTTTACTCCCCCCATCTACCCTGTATCCAACTAACCTCCTCTACTTCATAAACCCCCCCTATAATAGCTATCACTCCTTCCCTGATACTAAACCAGCTTGATCCCTACATACTTACCTGCATTGCAATACTAGATCTGCCCACTAGGTGTCAACCTCATCCCAACCCTTCGTCTCCTGCTTATCCCCCTGTGTTTTCCTCTGTAATTACATTAAACCCCTTAGGTCCTAGACTTGCTCTTATTTTCTCACTTACCTTTACTTCAGCTATATACTGTCACCTGTTTTTTTTTTATCTCAGACTCCAGATATATCTCTGATCTTTCCCACTTCTGACTCACCTACTTACCTTCAGCTACCAGCATTGCTGAAAGTTTCTAGATTCTCCTTCACTTGCCTCTAACTATTTCCATTAGGTCCATTACCTCCCCACTACCTGTCATCTCCTATCTCTAGGTTCTTATCTGTATCATTTTCTCTGTCATTCCTACTTCACTTACCTTCTGTACCTTCTGCAACTCCTGCCTGAATGACCAATAGCCTCACTAGGTGTGTCTTGTCTCTTGCTCCCCCTGACTGTACCTGTTGCATTGCCTCTTCCCCTCCCCTCTCAGCCTCTTATCCACTGGGATACTATTTATACCCATTGTCCTGTGAAGTGCCATCTTTAATTCTTTTAGCAATCCCTGGCTGCTGGCTGCTTCTGCCCAAGCACCTTTTTTGCCTCTGATAAATGTTTTTTTTTGGTTCTTTATTAGCTTTGCCTAATGCTGAGGTGCATCTGTGAATTGAATGCTTTAATACATCTAACATCCTGCTGCTGTATTTGTGACTGTGTACCTAAATGATTTTTCTTTCTTGTGCTCTGCTGCTGTCTGCGATACTGTCTTCCTTAAATTGTGTAACTGTGAATTGAATGCTTTAATTCATATAGCATCCTGCTGCTGTATATGTGATTGTGTACCTGAATGATTTTACATTTGTTCTGCTGCTGTCTACGTTACAGTTTTTCTTAAACTGTTTCCAAGCCTGCAATGGCTATTGAAAATATGCCACCCACGTGGACCCTGCATATGTTTTCCATTGCTCTGCCTTAGACTACGGCTGCCTGTATTATCTTTGATAGGACTGAAACAGTCACTGTTAGTGTTATATTTTTACTGGTATGCTTACAACTTCTAAGTAGCATTATTCCACCCACATGGAGCTACGTTCGGTGTACTACATACCCTTTTAGTCCATTCTAGCCTAGAATGGCTATTTGAAATTGCACCACCCATGTGGAGCTGATCCAAGCGCACTGAAGATTGTTACAGTACATTCTCTGCCTGGAACAGCTATATGCAACTGCGCCTCCCATGTGGAGCTAGTCTCAATGTGCTTAGGTTAGTTTTTGTTCATATTCAGACGGGAATGGCTATTTGTGAGTGCGCTACCCACATTGAGCCAGTCTGAGCATGCTAAAGGTATTATTTCCCCTCCAGTCAACCACTACATGTGAATTATAGAACCAAGTCGATTTTAGCTTCTCAGCTTTCAAACTGAGCTATTTACCCGGCTCTTTATGCTGCAAGACTCCAACACTGAAATTCTTATTACCAAGCTTTAACTTAACAAATTCAAATCCATTTATATTATCTGTACCTATTTTCCTCCTGGTAACAACATTGCCACAACAGAGAATATTCTCTGTTGGCTATCCCAAAACTTACCTCAAGAAACCATAATCCTAGGTGATTTTCGCAGTACCCACCCTACAAGCCATATTAACCTTTTTGGTTTTTCACAAACCATTACCTCCCCTACCAGGATAAACAAGACTAATAAGAAAGAAAGTACCTTAGATTGGATTCTCATAAATAGTCATCTTCAGACATATGAATCTGGAACCCTCCCTGATGATGTAAGTGACCACTCACTAACCTACATCATCAGGCTTAAAACCAATCTACCTAACCCAACCATATCTAGAACAATTAGAACCAAGAAAATCTTCAACCCCTATCTCTTCCAAAGGGAACAAACAGCATGTAACTGGTCTGCCTTAAAATACCTCCCACTGGATGAAGCTGTTAATTACTTTAATTCTAACTTCCTAGCCATACTAGACCACCATGCACTAACCCGCTCCATAAGAATGAGAACTAAATCTGCTCCATGGCTTTCAAAAGAAACCAGGCAAAAAAATCAAACTCAGAAATAAATACTGGAATAAATCTCGCTTAACTAAAAACCCAGTAGATCAACAAAACTACAGGCAACTAAGAAATGCAACTAAACAAGCTGTACTGTCTGACAAAAGAAAGTACTACCTACAATTCCAGCAGATCCACAATAATCAACCACAAATGTTCTGGGCAAGTATTAATCAATTATTACACCCAGGTCAATCCATCACACCAAACCCACAAGGCACAGACCAAGAGAATCCCAAGCAGACTGCTAATGCCTTTAATACCTATTTCACTGCAGCCATTCAAACCCTTGCCAGTCAGTTATACATTCAGGACTTACCTATATCCAACACTATCACTAACGCACCCCCTCCATTTTTCTTCCAACCAGTCCCAACTACATATATTCTTGCCCTTATCCAAAAACTGAAACCATGCACTCCTTCAGCAGACCAACTACCCGCTGAATATCTACAAAAGGCAGCCAAATCTACAGCCTACCCCATTTCCATTCTTATCAATAGAACCATCAGTGAAGGACACATCCCTAGAATATGGAAGGTCTCCCATATTATTCCCCTTCATAAGGGAGGAAACTCCACTGAACTCTCCAATGACCGTCCCATTGCCCTACTGTCTCCCCTAGCAAAGATCATGGAAAAATGCATCCATAAACAATTGCTAGACCACCTAATCCAAAATAACTTACTTTCCTTACTCTCAACATGGTTTCAGACCCTCCCACAGCACTACTACTGCCCTCCTTTCCTTCACCGACTGTATCAACAAAAAACGCAACCTCAATATGCTTTCCTCTGCACTGTTTATAGATCTGTCTAAGGCGTTCGATATGGTAAATCACCAGATACTTATAAATATCCTCAAATCTCTGTCAATAGATGCATTAGCTATAAAATGGTTCCAATCCTATCTGGACAACAGACAACAGACCGTGCTATGGCATGACATTCTATCTACCTATCTGCCCGTCAACATAGGGGTCCCTCAAGGGTCCATATTAGGACCTCTCCTAGTTTCTATATTTACCAATGACCTTCACCTAGCAATCCCACAAGCTACATGCATACAATATGCAGATGATTCATGCTCATATGCTCAGCCACATCTATATCTGAACTTTACTCCCTCACCCAAAAGGTCTTTAACACAGTTGAACAATGGTTTACTCGACGCTGTCTGCTTCTAAACCCCAAAAAATAAACTCCTCCTTTTCACTCCTACTTGTAAGTCCCTCCTAGTAGACTTCACAGTAACATCCAACAACAGTACTTCCATATCCCCAGACCCAACTACCAAACTACTAGGTATCACCATAGATAACAACCTTAACTTTGACACCCATATTAACAATACCTTAAAATCTGTTAATAGAAAACTGGGCTCTCTCTCTACAGGATCAAACCCTTTCTCTCTCCTGCAGCAAGAATAACTATTGCTCACACTCATCTCATTTCTACTCCTCTCTATGCCTCACCCATATATACTAATCTCTCTAAAAACAAGCAATAAAATGGAAAATGCCTACAATAACATAGCCAGATTTGCTACAGATAACCCTTTCATAACCCAACACTGTATTAACCTAAAGCAACTAGGATGGCTTGAATTACAAAATCAGCTTAAATTCCACCAACTTACCATTGCCCACAAAACCCTTTACCATCCTACCAATACCCCTATACTATCTACCCTCATTATCCCCTACAACAATCTAAAGACCTTACGCTCATCACATAGACTTCTTGCAAATATTTGTAAATCAAACAACAGGGCTGGGGACTCTCTTTTTTCTAATACTGTTGGAAAATCCTGGAACCTTCTTCTTTGCGAACTTTCCCTCTGTTCCCTCTATATCACTCTTTAAAAACAATCTGAAACTTTTCCTCAGAACACACTGGTTATGCCCCTGTACTAAACCTATCTGATCTACTACCTCTCTTACTTGGATCTACCTACTCTCCTCTTCTCTGTAGTCCTGTTCCTTTTCTTAATAACAGCTGATGTAGACCTTTCTAAATATTTTTACTCACATCCTTATAATTTCATTAAGGGAACTAGTTTTACTCTTATACTGTATATTACAGCTTCTACTGTTTTTTCTTTATGCCAACTTGTTTACTATTATAATAACTCAGCTGCTATCTTTTTACATGTTGTATTGCAACTACATTTGTATTGCACTAATTGTACCTGTATATTTAGCACTATGCTATGAACAAACGACCTCTGTGATTATTTCCCTGTTCTGTACCTGCCATGTTCAATATACAAATTAATCTTTTGTATAAGTGATTGTATTTTGCTTCCTCGGAGCTTATCTCCCCGGGCCTCTACTGAAAAAGGACATACATCCAGTTAGACTAGCCTGGTCAACAAATGTAAAATAAATAAATAAATTGTCCTTGTCTTGGTTTAATCTCATTTCTTCTGTATAATTTTCTACAGCTTTAGAGTCCATGCATCAGTGTCCTACTTTTCACATTTTATACATTTCTGCTCACATTTTTTGCTTCATGACCAATTTTGATACATATAAAACATTTTCTTTTATCATGATTGTTAATTAAGTGATTATCTTTACCATACAGAAAACATGTCTTTGGTTGTCTCCAATATCTAAGCATCCCCCTTACTCCGCTCTACATTGATTATGCTTGGTAAATGCACAATTTTATAATTTTGCATTCTCAGTATTACACCACATTCCCATCACCCAGTCCATAAATCTCTGTTGTCATATATTTTCATGAAGTCCATAACATGTCCACACATGGTTTTTAAGTAGACCTTTAAATCATTTCTTTCAGCTTCAGTTCAAAATTATATAAATACTGTTCTTTTTGCCTCTCTGTTGAATGTCTGAACAACATACAAGGGTTCGAGTATTTTTCCTTTTCATAATGTTCTAGAAGATTTTCCATGTACTGTGCCTCCACAAAAAAATATCACAGAAAGCCTCTTTATTAATACAAATAAAAGCTCTTACCTCTCTGAGTTTAATACCTAGTGGTGAAATGATGCTGTCCCACATTTCATAACTATCTAGTTGCTTTTCTGTTTTGTTACTTATCCTCACCCAAAACTTTCTTTTAACTTCTGCCTTCTTCACTTGTCTCATTTCACCTTCCTTTACCGTTTATGCATATGGCTTCTTTTCTTCTTTCTTTGTCTCTTGGTTTTCATCTTCTTGAATTCTGTTCATTATTTTTCCCCACGACACTGCTTTCTTACTCCATGGCTGAGTTTGATGCAGTAATTCCTTTAGATAAACATCCTGCAACCCTCCCAATTGGAGGGGTGTAACTACACACTCAGTTGTTGCAATATCAGTCACAAAAATATTGCAATAAATAACTCCTCAGAATTGACCATTTATTTTCTGTCTCCCTCATTTTGCCTCTTACTCACTTCTCCTCCATTTTCATTTATCCTTTCTCCTCACTTCTTATGATTTCCAACTCATTTTCCATTATGTTAACCTCCTTAGCTGTTTGAATAACAGCTCTATTCTCACCGACACCACTGACAACAACTTCTCTCTCCTCCATGCTTCCTACTTCTCCGAGCTGCCTACATGCTTGGAACAGAAGTCAGGAAGTGCCACACAGAATAGTGTCCCTGTACACTTGTACAATGAGTAGAGCAAGGTCCCTGGTGCCTGGCCAAATTTCCTGTAGTCCAGTTTGCACATATAGCATCAACTTCAAAGCCACAGCAGTTATTAAACATCTGTGCTGTGCAACCTGTAATTTTGTCTTATATATATTTGTTCCAGTGTCTGCCAACATTCAATGAACAATAGGGCTGAGCATTTTTCCAGTGTCTAATAATAACTTTCTTAGTCACAAGTGCCATCACATAAGCTAAACTGGATCTGCTTAGTGAAGGTTATAACCATACAAGGCTAAAGCCACCATATCTACCTCACTCATCTCTACCACCCCTTTAATTCTGTCCCAAACTTTTTTCCCAAAATTACCTAATCAGAGAGTATTCCCAAAACATATCAGCCTAAGATCCTGCAGCCTCTTGTCTCATTACACTGCCAACAGACAATTTATAAATACCCTGACTAGCCACTCCAGAGACAGAAACAATCTCTTCAGACATTTCCAAGCATTAGTCCACCATTTAGAACATGAAGTAAAGGACAGAGGAACTGACAAAGCACAAGTTACCTCTTACTCTGAAAAATGAAGCTGCTTCTCAATAAAATAATCATTTTTCAAGTCAGGTCCAGGATTATAATAAGTGTCACATAAATATGAATACATAACAGAATATGCACATCTCTAACCTCATGTGCACTCTCTTACACATAATATATTGGATAAATTAATGATGAATAGTATGTAATGCTGTCGCAAGTTCAACATAGCAAATAAGAAAGGATAAGTGTCATAAACAGAAAACAATGTGAGGAAGAAATGCTATATTCTGAGCTTAGTTTCTCAAAGGAGCTAGAACCCCTCTCAAAGAAGAAAAACAAGATGTTCTATAAAATAAATCCCCTAATATCTCCAAACATAATATGAAAACATATTCAGTAAGGTAGAAAATCCAGATATGGCACCATAGTGGAGAATCATATATGCTAGTACCCCTAACCCCCTTGTCCTTATATCCTAAACAAGAATGAACTGCTCAAACAATATTGTTGATGTAACAAAAGATACCAACTCTCCAGTGCTTATTAAAACACCCCAGAGCATATGCATACAACACCATTTAATACAATAAAAATACTTCTCTACATTCCCTGCTAAAAGTGCCCAAAGAACAACTGAATGGTGTCATGTTTCAAGGCAGTGTGAAACTTAAAAAACATTATGCCATGCAAACATACTCTTTACAAAATCACCCTGGTCAAATTGTATTAGGGAAAGCGTCAATGGAGTTAAAATGAGAAGCCCAGACCGTCATATATATTTTACTTTCCAGATTCTGTAGTGAAATAAGCCTGTAACTACAGGTAAGTGTTGGATCCTTGCCTGGATTCAAAAATGGTAAAAAAGCATTTGTTTTCAAGAAAGGGGCACAAAGATATCTGCCGACACAGCTAAACAAGCCTACCAGAGGCCTAAATAAGGACACTGTCTGCATATTTACACTGAGAGACCATCTGCACCGGGTACTTTATTTCCCTTTAAATGTCTAATGGAAGATAAGATTTTGGACTTAGTAAAGGACTTGCCTAAACTTTACCTTTGATCGCCAGTAAGGACAGACAGTTGATAAAGGGCATCATTTAATCGATCTGAGAATATATATTCTCGAAATAGGACCTATAATGTTTTTTGATCTCCTGCTCTGTGAGAAGCTCAACACTCTCATGCCCAGCCACAGTAGACAAAGTTGAATGAAGTCTGAGCAGCCTTTGACTTACATTTAATAGCCCATCTGAAATAAAACTGCAACAAAACCTCATAGTATTGGGCATGCTGTTTATCTAATACTGTAGCAGTATTCTTATTAATAAGTACTTGACTGAAGACCCAGAGCTGGGAACTGAGCTTTTCTCAGAAACAGAATGAGACTTTAACTGCCTATAGTCCAACTTCAAGTATTTACATTCCCTGTTTTACATCCTCTACAACCCATTTGCCTAATTTCACAGTTTAGTATATACAAAACCTTTAAACAAATCTCATACACTATGTAGGGGATAGGCTAGTAGAAATTCTTGAGTGGCTTCAGTAAGCAATACAGGAAAATCAGATCTTGTAGTATAAAATAGCAAAAACCTCCAAATTTGAGGGATTGGGAACAAATCTAAGTAACTGAGCATAATAAAGCATCATGGTCAGAAGAAGGGCAGGAAATTATAGCGATCAACTAAGTAAATAAAAAATTTGCCAAGTTGGTAATTGCCACTGCTTTTAATATGAATTCTTGTTCTTACTTCCATGTAACAGTTCAGGACATGATCAGAACAAGTCCTGAACTGTTAAGTGGACAAAAGTGCTTAGTCTTTTCTTAAAAGCAGTGACAATTGCCAACACTGTGTTTTTAATGTGGTTATTGGTTTGGAACTTTAAAACACTGTAGTTTGTTAGTGTGGATTTGTATTTGGTTACAAATTACAGTGAATAGTTGATAAATGTCCAGTAAAGTGATCAATGACCTATCTGTCTGGCTGCATCTACCAAAGTGCACAGAGTAAAGTCAAAAGATAGGGGCTTGTGGAACTTGCAACAAGCCCATATCAGCTAAGAGACCTCTGCCATCCATAACTTCAGAAAATTAGCTAAGGCAGATAACCAAGGTAGATTTTTATCAATATGACCATAAAAGAAGTAATAGAATTAAAAGCTTTGCTAATTATTAGGGCACCTCTAGTCCTATCCTCTGTAAAGTATAATTGTGGCCTAGCAGCCCTAACCTCCTTTGCAGCATGTAGATAAATATAACCACAGTGGTAACATATTGAATATACTTTGGTACCACTGCTGCTACTTTGCTTTTATCTAAAGCATGCATGAAAGCTAAATTACATCATGTATGAAAGACTTGTATATTCACTAGTTTCAGTTTAAGCAAGAAAACTACCCCTTATTTTCCCAGTAGAATGTGCAGACAATTCTGCTCAACAATCTCCCAAGTAGCTAACTTAAGATGCTCAGCATTCAACAGAGTGCTTTTCTTGTACAACTAATGCATCCAGGCCTCTGTTCTCACTCATGTACATAGCCTAACTTGCTTAATGGAGGAGTTAATCCCATTAATATTAACAAAAAGCAGCTTCATATAACACACATTCAACTCCCAACACTATCTCCCCCAAAAGCAGGCAGGATTATGAATGTATCACACTAGAGGACAAAAATGTATGTACTGTACCATCCTTGTATATTGTACCTTGAAAGTCTCTCAGGTGTGAGCTTCAGCAACACAACATGTTAGAATAAACCCAACACTTGCATCCATGACAAAACAAATCATATACAGATGAAGAACATAACACTCAAGAGAAAACACCATGACAGCAAAAAAGAGACAATTCTTAGCTAAGTACATAGAGGCATGTAGACTTTATATTTACAGGGAAGATAAGCCCACCCCACAGTCCTCAACAAAAAGACCGTAGGAAGTCAAACTAAAGAATAAGAACTCAGCCATGGTTCTCCTAATTTTATCCCTTGAGATGCATTATACAATAATTAGACCAAATAGCAGCATTCTAGTGCATTCATACAAAGACCAGACATTTCCATATCAAATGATGCAAATAACAATGTGTGTGTGTGTATGTGTGTGTGTGTGTGTGTGTGTGTGTGTGTGTGTGTGTGTGTGTGTGTGCGTGCGTGTGTGTGTGTGTGTGCATGTGCATGCACAATCAAAGGAAAGAACAAGGAATAGGGAAAGAGAATGAAGTAAGAAATAAGGAACATAAAATGGGATACACCCCCATGCAAGTATAAATAAAGTTACATAAATTGCAGACAATGAAAAGTAAGACCAGCTTCAATTTGTCAGTAAAGAATGAAGATGTCACTTCTTCAATAGGATATTCCAAAGAAAAGAGACATATCTACATCCAGTTTGTATGTCCAATGGTTTATCTCACATGAGGTCTCATTGTCACTAAAAAGGGAACAGTTGAAACAAGCATCACATACCAATGAATCTGAATCCATTCCAGTCCAAATTGCATCCATTTCTGGATCAGTCAAAGTTAAGGCTTTTTGTGGGCACTTCAAACCCAAAGATATGGAAGGAGTACCATTCATAGTTCTAATCCACTTGGTCTGACTCAAGGACCAGTTCATATTTTCAGGAAGCTGTAACACAATCTTGTTCCTGAGATAAGCAACCTCATCCTTAGACTGATTTGAATACCTGTGAACCATCCTGCACAGCAATTGTCAAGCAGGCTTAATATAACTAACAGTTGTAATCCCCTTCTCTTGCAACACCCTTATTAAGAGTAACCACACTTTCCATTTTTCCAGCACTTGTTCTGAGTAATCATTGTAAGAATAGATACTACATCCCAAACAGCGAATGTCTTTTGGAATCCATTGTGCTCAATTACTCTTCTCCTTCAGCTGAAATGATAGAAGCTGCACAATTATGGGCCAAGGTGGAGACCCTTGAAGTGGTAGTAAAGCCAACCATCAATGAGTTCCTTCCAGATCAGTTCAGTAATAGTATTCATACCCAAGGCAGTAGGTAAGCAGGCCTGCAAAAAGCAGAGGATAACTTTTGGCTCTACCCCTTATGCAAACCTAAAATTTGCAAGTTATTGTGCCTTATCCTACTCTCCCCAATCATCTACCATATCATTTATGACTTGCTTATAATTCAAAATAAAGGAACTCTGAAGCTGTGCCTCCTCTAAACACAAGGTTAAATCCTGAGTCATAGTTTTTAACTTTCTAGTGTGGTCCAGAACATCTGTAACCATCTCTTTAATTTCCTAGATTTGACTTTCTAAAGATATCTGGAAATAATCCATTGGCAGAGTTAATCACTGGATCGATTTCACTAGCTGAGGAAGTTCAGTTCCATTTGCCAACAGAGCATGATAAATTGATGTTAAAACTGAAGAAACAATCTCCAACTAAGTTGTGATTAGAAGATTGCCTGATATATGTCATTCTGTCAGCCGCTATTGCCTGAGACCAGAGACCATCTAAAGTGACATTTCTTCTTCAGTGCCATCAAGTATAAACAAAAACAACTACAAACATTAAGCAAGTCACACATCATAGGTTCCCACAAGATGCATGCCCTCATAGAAGTAATGTAAGTCTCAGGAGATCTATCACTTCAAAATAGAGAAATGTGGAACCAGAAGTCCCATTAGCATGGCTCTTCTGAATAAGTGTTCAGGTATAAGTGCTCAGAGTAATTTCTTGTCATCCTTTCCAATTCATTTTCAGTGTTAATTGTCTAGGACTAAAATCACCTTCTCCCACATTCCTCCCGAATCCATGTTTAGTGTTTGTTGTCTAAGGCCATCAATCTAACCCCTTCAACATAAAGACACACTACTTCCACATTCATTTTCAGTAAGTATTGTCCTATGTCACACCCCTCCATCCATCCTCCCGAATTCCCCCTCTACACTTATTGTACAGGACCACCACTTCTACCTCCTGAATCCATGTTCACTATTCATTCTTTAAAGTCTACCTCACTGATTAATGCAGGTTTCTCACAACTCCAGGGACTGTTATTGTTTTTGTTACATCATGTTAGTATCTTTGAATGCTTTACATTCACTCTCTGCCCATGTGATGTCTGCATTCTCTAGTTTGTTCTAACATTTACACAAAGATCTGATATTTGATTGCCTACTATAAACTTGTTTTCACTATAGTTTTTGTATGTTGTGTGGTTATTTATGGCAGAAAAGGGTTTGTAAAACCAGTCCACTTAATTTATCACATTTATGCAAAATGCAAGTATAGCAAAATTGAAGAACAGAGAAATTCCCTGATTATTTTGCACCACAAACATTTCAGCTAACAGGCACATAAGAACTAAAGACAAAAAAATTCCATGCAGTTTGTTTTCCTCTAGCATTTTCATTAAGTACTCAGCTGGCCTTCTGCCCTCTCATGTTTTGTCTATTCCACTTTTTTCTCCTTGGCTAAGAGTTGGTTGCAGAAAGTTGTCTTCCAGGCAGTCATCAGGATCCGTCTTTATTCCTTGTGGTCTTCACCAATGACAGCCCAGAATGAGTAGATGTCCCATGATGTAGGTCCTTCATCAGTAAACACAGTGCTGTGTATGCCTTATTGCTCTCTGCAGCACAAGTGCTCTGCATGTCTGAGTGTTGTCTCCAACTCCATTGCTGTGCATACTTAATTTATTTCTGCAGCAAAAGTGATGTGCATGCCTCATTGTGGTCTGCAGTACCATTGCTGTGCATGCCTCAGTGCCTTCAGCAGCATCAGTGCTGTGTATGCCTCAGTGCTGTCTTCAGCACCATTGTTGTACATGCCTTAGTGCTGTCTGCAGCATCATTGTTGTGCACACCTCAGTGCTGTCTGCAGCATCAATACTGTACATGCCTCAGTGCTGTTGCAGCATTAATACTGTACTATACATGCTTCAGTGTTGTCTACAGCACTTGTGATGAGCATATCTCATTGATGTCTTTAGCACCACTGCTGTGCATTTCTCAGTGCTCTATTCAGCACCAGTGCTGTGTATACCTCACTGCTGTCTGCAGCATCATTAATGTGTATGTTTCAGTGATGCTTGAAGCACCAGTGCTGTGCATAGATTCATAGCTTCATAGACACTTACTAAGCTAGCTGCCCTTGCTGGCCATTTTAATCCTAGCCAATTTCCCTTTTGATGCTTGAATTAACCTATTCAATTTGGTGGCAGATTGGCATTAGCCATTTCACGGTTGATAATAACATATTATACCAATTGAGAATAATTTGGATTTTACCACAGATAATTTGAGGGGATCCAAGCATGGGATAAAGCATTTAGGAGCTGGCTCTGTCTATTAGTACAGTGGGCAGTCCTGGAGTAAATATTCTGTTACACATCAATCAGTCCAGGTTGTCCTTGAATATGGAGAAGGATGAGCTTTGTTTTACTTGGCTGGGGGAGTCTATTCTAGAGTATTGGTATCCTCTGCAAGATGGACTTTTTCCTCCAAACCATTTTGTTGCTATTGCAGAAGAGGTTTAGACCCCATAGACTGAGTGTTTATGATGTCATTTAACTTGCTGATGTGCAGTAGGCCCATCACTGTTGGGTCATAAGGCACCTTGTATACCAGGCAGAAATCACATCTTAGTGGTCTGTAGGAAACAGAGTATAGTGATAGAGCTTTGAGTCAGTTCATATAGGATGTTCTGCTTAGAGCTTGCATCATTTTAGTAAGGTATCTGTGTGGACATTCCAGCTAGTGCATGTGTCTGGACAGATACATGCCAAAGGAGGTCATTATACTCAATTATTGGCCTAATGAGGTCTGAGTAAAGTGTGGGGAGGGGCACTGACATCTTTAGATCTAGACACAATCCCTTTGTTTATAAGCTGTGCAATATAAAAGGAATCTATTAATGGAGTAAACACAACAGGGGATTCAGTGACTGTTCCTAGCTTGCAGTCATCTGCAAACATAGTCAGACAGAGCACATTGGTATTGGCGTTTACTTCAATAAACTATATGCAAAACAAGAGAGGTCCCAGCACTGAACTATAGGGGACTCCACTGGTGACTGGTATCTTTGTGGAGATAGCTTCCTCTATTTTGGTCTGCATACAATTTGTGAGCCACTTGGTAATCCAGTGGATGGTGTAGGAATACCCTGTTATTTTATTTTTCTACTGTGCCTGAGTGGAGGATTCTGCCAAAATCTTTGGCCAGCTTTAGGTATGGCTCTAGTACTATTATACCTTCATCTATTACTTTGGTGACCTTTTCAAAAAAGTCCACCAGGTTAAATAAGCATGGCCTGTACCTGGTGAATCCAGACTGAGATGGGTCCAGTGTTTGGAGGCTCCCCATGTCCTTATTGATTAGTTTCATGTTGTCTTTCCATTTATTTGGATATGAGGGTAGTTACACTTATGCATCTGTAATTGCTGGTGTCTGTGGAAGGTCTTCCTTATGCAGGGTATTGGCTGTAGCTGTTATCCATTCACTTGATATAAAACCTGTAATAAGGCTGAGGTTCTACAGTGGTGTTGAGGGAGCTGATTAAATTCTGTTTCATGCATCCAAAGAGACTGACACGATCCTTTGATGCCGAATGTTTACCTTCTGATAATGCTTTTAGGACTTGGTTCTTGTGTGGTAGCTAGAAGCGAGCCAGATTCAGGTATATCTTGTGGGACAGACATAGGGGAGAAAGAGGTAAAATTTAGATTAATTTACTCACCAGTAAGTTCCTTATATCTTCAACCTCAGTGTAGGTGACAGCATTCAAAATCAGCTCAGCACATTGCTGATTATGGGATTAGTAGTGATTGTCTTTGGCTTGGATATCCATTTTTGCCTTAAACTTGGCTTTGGTGGATTTTATTAAGCTCCTGAGTTGTTTGTTTACTTCAGTGATGAGGGTTCTATTATTCTTGGAATTACTCTTCTTACTTTTGGTCAAAATTGTATTACTTTTATTAAAAAGCTTATTGATATTATGGTTCCACCATGGGGATTGTTCTGTTCTTGTTTCTACAGTGTACTGCTACATCTATGTAGCTGTTTACGTGCTCATGTAGTCTGATGTATGTTTCAGCATATTCAGAAAAGTTAACTGGGTGTGGATTTGAAGCTTGCCAGTGTATCAGTTAGGAGTAGGTAGTTTGTCTTAGAGAAACTTCTAAAGGCACTTTAAGTTGAAGGAGTTTCTGGTTTCAATTTTATTTTAAAGGAGACAGCTTCAAATTTGAACCTAACAAATTACGAACAAATGCAAGGGATGATTCAGATGTACCATATTAGTAAGGACTAAATTCAAGATGTTGATTTCCCTAGTGTGCACTCTGACAAATTGTTTTATGGTGTTTGTATTGTCAAAGTCCAGGAATCTCTGTGCGTGTGCATTAGTGGTGGTGGTGTAGGTTTCCCACTCTATAGCTGGATAGTTCAGTTCACCTTGGAAAATTGTACTGAGTTTAATACTTAGTGATTTTAATTCCTGTAGCTAGGTGTTGTGGTTTTGCTGTGTAATAGCATGCCTCAGTGATGACTGCAACACCAGTGATGTGCCTGCTTCAATTCTGTCTGCAGCACCAGTGCTGCATGTGTATCAGTGTACTACCTACAGCACCAGCACTGTACATGCTTCAGTGTGTTTTCTGTAGCACCAGTGCTGTACATGACTCTGTGCCTTCTGCAGCACCAGTCCTGTACATGCCTCAGTGTGTTTTCTGTAGCACTAGTGTTGTACATGTCTCAGTGCTGTGTGCAGTACCATTGCTGTACGTGGCTCAGTGTGGTGTGCAGCATCATTGCTGTCCATGATTCACTGCTATCTGCAGCACCATTGTTGTACATGACTCAGTGCTGTGTGCAGTACCATTGCTGTACATGATTCAGTGCTGTGTGCAGCACCATTTCTGTACATGCCTCAGAGCTGTCTGCAGCACCAGCCATGTACATGCCTCAGTGTGTTGTCTGTAGCACCAGTGCTGTACATGACTCAGTGCTGTGTGCAGTACCATTGCTGTACATGACTCAGTGCTGTATGCAGCACCATTGCTGTCCATGATTCACTGCTATCTGTAGCACAATTGTTGTACATGACTCAGTGCTGTGTGCAGTACCATTGTTGTACATGCCTCAGTGCTGTATGCAGCACTAGTGCTGTGCATGCCTCTGTACTGTCTGCAGCACCAGTGATGGTTATCCTTTAGTGTTGTCTACAGCACCACTGCTTTTGATGCATCAGTGCTGTCTACAGCACATACATGGCATGGTGCCTGCTGGTTCTCAGTAATTATAGTATCACATTGGGATACTCCCCCAGCTGTCTTAGTTTGGGCCAAGCTGCCAGCCTTTCCCTGAGGATGGGCAGTCTACATCAAATGCTCCATACTCCCCCAGTGGTTCTTCCAGTGTCCAAGTCATTAATCAATCCTCAGTGATCTAAGTTCCAGTCAGAACTGTATTTCTCTGCACCACTAATCATATTTGCCATGCAGCTTTATAAGAAACATTTGTTATAATGACACTGTTTATTTGTTAGCTCATACTTGTGTTTGAGCTCCATTATTTTATTTATTTAAGCAACAGTTCTAATTGCGATGCGGCATTTTTGTTTGAGATTTAATATCATTATAACATATGTATGCAGCATAATATTTATTTAGGGAAAGAAAGTATGCACATTTAGTGTGCAGACGCAAGATATTCAAATATTAATTCATGTGTAAAGCCATGAATTACTAAAAGAAACTCAGTTACTGTAGTCTGAAGCATTAAATGTGCAAGCACTGCTTTTGTAATGCATTATTAGGTGCCATTTTGGTTCATCACTACAGAACTTATCATGCATTTCAAACAGTATCTGTTCTACAACATGATTAAAGTTACATTTAGCAAATAACTTGTCTTGATATTTCATTATGCTGCTAAACAGTTTCAAGTGCAAAAGTTAATTTGGTTAGAAGTTCATAGGTTCATAGGTTCATACTCAAAAGGCTAACGACTATCAGGGCCTTTATAAACCTAGCAGTGCAAACCAATCCAGTTGTGTCCTCCTTTAACATGTCCATCTAAATTGCAGGGGTATGTTAGTTAGGAGGGATATATTGGTTACAGGGTTGCAAAAAAGGTTGTGTGTGGAGTATGTTGGTAAGAGAATGTTTACTGTTATCTTTTGTCTGTAGGAGACATGGGGTCAGCCCAGGGGTGAAGTTAAGATTTCCCATCCAGGGGTAGTTAGGTAATATTTAATGTTGGGCTTTGTCTATAAGAGATATGGGGTCCTGGCCTAGGATGAATTTGCAATGTCCCATTCAGTGGTCAAAATTACATTTGAAAGGGTTAGGGATGGATTCTGCTTAACATAAACAGGGAGTCTATTCCAGAGCATGGGGATTCTCTGAGGCATATATCTGTCTTGCTAGCATTTTCTTTTTGTGCCACAAGCAACATTTAAATCCCTGGATCTAGGTTTCTGGTAGTGTTTGTTTTATGGATGTGCAAAAGCTCATTCGGGGCTGGATCTAAGGATGCCTTATATGACAAGCACAGATCACATCTCAACAACCTGTAGGAGAGAGAGCATAGAGTCAGGGCTGTAAGCTGAACTATGTAAGGTGTTAATAACCTGGATTCTCTTGGTGAGAAACCTTTGCGGGTGTTACAGCTGTTGCATATGCCTAGCTAGGTACATATCGAAGATACTCAGTGATGGGTCTGATTCACAGATTCATAGATTGTTACTAAGGTAATGACCTAAGGGGATTTTTTAAGCCTAGCCAAGTTTTCCTGAAAGAATAATGATGTTCTGTATCCAAATAGGACATTGAGGGACAGACATTTATAAGCTGCATCTGCCTCTAAGGGACATGGGTGCCAAGCCCCATGTAAATTTCCTATTCCCCATCCATTGGTCTAGGATACACTTAAACTGGGTAATAGACAAACTCAACTTCACATGGATGGAAAGGGTCTATATCACATAGTCAAAGTTACGTAACTTTGAACACCTAATGGTCAAACCATTATGTCGAAGTTGCATAACTTCGACTACCTAAAAAAAACACAATGGACAACAAAATAAACTGTTGAAAGCAGGGGGGCAAGCCCCCTGCACCCCACACCCCTCAGTATTTAAATATACCAACTCCAAGATCGCACCACATTGAAGTGAATGGAAACCTCCGTCTATGGAGATTTCCATTCATACGCTCAAACTTTTACAAATTCGAACATATGATCTTGACCATATGTGGCTCGAACTTGTAAAAGTTTGATGATGTGATAGGAACCAGAGTGGAAAGCCTGTTCCATAGGATGGGCAATCTCTGGGACAAATATCTGTTTCTCCACCGTGTTCTGTTTAAGTCACAGATAAAATTCAGGTCCCTAGAACTTGTATTTCAGGTACTGTTTGACTTCTGAATATGCAGAAGATTGATAAGTGAGGGTTTGCAGATGCCTTGTAAGCCAGGCATAGATCACCCCTCAGCAATCTCTACCAAGATGAGTAGAGGGAAAGGGATTTAAGGTACTTTGGACAAGGAAGGTTTGTTATGCATTGTATTCTTTTTGTAAGGAACCTCTGAGGTCATTCTAGTTGCTGCAAATTCTTGGTCTGATACATACCGAAGGGAGAATTGTACTCTATGATTGGTTTGATAAGGGCAGAGTATAATGGAATAATGACCTCTTTAGTCCTAGATGCCATGCCCTTATTTATAAGCTGTGCAACATAAAAGGAATTCCTCACCACTGTGTCCACATGGTGGTTGAAGGTAAGGCTACTGTCTATGTGTGTACCCAGACCTCTGATCACTGGGTCAACTCTTACAGGCTCAGGTAATATAATGATAAGGGGTGAGTAGAGTTTTACTTTAAATTCCTTGGACCTGGATGCCATACCCTTACTTATAAGAGGGGCAACATGGAACTATTTTCTTACCACCTTGGCTACATGGTGATAAAAGGCAGGATTATTGGCTATATATGTTCACAGATCTCTAAATACAGATCAACTCTTAAGAGTGTCTTATAAATGTAGTAATTTTCCTGGGTTTACATTTTCCCAAAAGGCACTATAATACACTTCTTTGCATTAAGTTTTAATCCATGTCTTTGGCACCAGTCATTTATCTGTATTAGACCTTCTTGCAGCATGTTGGTGTTGTGGGGGGGGGGGGGGATTTATGATATCTCTCAATTTGCATCTGCAAACTAGGTGAGCCAGAGGGCCATGACCTCTGAGACCTAAATGCCAAGCAGGAGTGGGCTCAGCACTGATCCCTGTGGTACTCTACTGGTGACCTGCCTCTTGGTGGAGGTGCCATCACCAATCCTGACTTATTAGGGCCTGTCTGTGACCCAGTTGGCAATCCATCAAGTTATGTATACCTAATTTATTGAGTTTGTCTACAATACCCAAGTGGGGTATTTTATCAAATGCCTCAGCCAGGTCTAGGTAAGCAATATGCACCATTTTCAATTCATCCATTGCCTTAATTACCTACTCAGAAAAGTCTACGAAGTTGAGTAGCATGACCTTCCTGTGACACAAACAAACTGGGATGGGTCCAGTGTCTGTAGGATGCCAATGTTTTTGATTTACATAATAATTCATTCCATGGCTTTGCATATTAGACTAGCTAGACTAATAAGTCTGTAATTTCCAGAGTCGGTTGATGATCCAGTCATGTGAAGGGGGATAACTGTTGCCAATTTCCATTCCTTTGGTATCTAGCCTGTTTTGAAGCTGTAGTTAAAAAATTACTTAAGTGGTCCTGATAGGTCATATTTAAGGTTATTTAGGAGACAGCCAGGATATTGTCGGGCCCCTTGTGAAGCAGAAGCAATATGTGAGAGGTGTACTTACACAATGACACTGGAGGCTAAACTCTCACATAGAAGCAAACATCAGGTTGTTGAAACCACATTCACAACACCTGCCTTACATAGCACAAAACTTACACATAGACTAATGTATGTTGAGACACTTAAAAGCAATCTTCCTAAACAACAAAGATCGTCTAGATTGCCCATTGTCAAAGCTATGCCTCATCAAATCCAAAGGCACTCAGAAAAAAACAACACCTAACGCCACAAATACTGACACCCTCAACTGAGCCCCAAACACTAAGTCTCTGAGCTAAACAAACACACTTACCAGGACTCTTCTCATCATAGGGGACTCCATTGTATGATATACTAATGTTCTTCTAACCAGACTGAACAAGGAGAAAATAACTTAGTTCCGTATCTGGAGTCATGATCAACCAAATCACGCACACACTGAAGTCATTACACCACAGGTACCAACATGCTTCCATCATAGTCCATGAAGGTATAAATGATCAGGGATATACTTCCCTGGACTATATGAAGAGAGACATTACAGACCTTTCATACTATGTGTCTCAAGCTGGTACAAGCCTAACATTTAGCAGCATATTACTAAAACCGAGGATAAGGCCACAATATGAGCAGAAAATGATTGAGTTCAACAACTGGCTGTCTTTCTGGTATCATTGTAACAGGATACAATACTTGACAGCTAGAGAGGACATGGTTAAAAGCACCCACTGCTTTGCCAGTGATGGTCTCCTTTTTCCCCCTCTAGGCTTTTGAAAACTGGCTAAAATGTTATCCTTCTCCATAGTGCATTTTTTAGATAATGCCAAATTGACAAACCCATCAAAATATCGAAATCAACTCAATTGAACCTCAAAGTGTTACTGCTCAATGCCAGTAGTATAAAAAAATGCACTCCCTCCAAGCCTTCCTCACATTCGAGAATATAGATATCTGTGCAGTTACCGAGACATAGATTAAAGTGGCAGAGAGTACCCTGGAAGTTCAAGGATTCAGTGTCTTACACACTTTGAGACGAGTAGCTGCACAGACCTAAAGGTGGAGGTATCTTGATATACACCAATAGCAAGAATATCTATAGGGTAGTCAAATGGTTTACTATCAAATAACTGAAAATCAAAAGGCTGAATCCCAAAAAGACTGAAAATTCAAAATATTGAATCTTGGAATTTGCCCCTTTTCCACTGTTGTGCGATCTTGGAGTTAGTATATACATTTAGCAGGGGGTGTGGGGGGTACAGCCCCCCCCCCCACATGAGGGGAGCAGGGGGGCTTGCCCCTTGCATTAAAAATGTATTCAATATTTTGTATTTTCACTCTTTTGGTGATTCAGTCTTTTGATTTTCAGTCATTTAATAGTAAACCTAGTCAAACAGAATGATTTTCAGGAGTTCCTCCACATGCAGATTATCATAGACAAAATCGTGTACCATATCCTAGCCAGAAATGTCACTGTCCTTTTCCCAAGAAGCTGACAATGCATACTTAGACCTACTGGAATCACTTACCATCCAACCTATCACCCTGCTCATGGGAGACTTTAATTACCTCTCTATGGACTAGAAATCCTACATGACATAAAATCTACAGTACAGGCAAAGAGATTCCTGGACTTCATAAGTACAAACATCTTTGAAATTTGTCCACTAGAGGCTCCAACATAGTGGACCTCACAGTCATAAATATGGGATAACATGCAACTCCCCAATGCCTTGTTCCCCCTGGTAAGTTCTGACCATAAAGTTGCCTCTTTACAAATCAAAATCAACTCCATAATCCCATTAAAGCCAGTAACAATTAAGCAATATTCCAAGGCAGATGACCTTTTAAGTCATGGTTTGCAAAAATTCAAAGCCCTTCCAAATCCTGAGAACACAGCAGCCTATGCTGAATTGCTCTCAGAAACTCTGTACAAGAATGTCAATGGCTGCATAGAGGCTGCTGTACCCACCAGAAGTAAGGTCAGGACTAGCCCCAGAAACAAATTACCCTCATGAAATCCCAAATTAAACATGATATAGAAAAAAAAAGGAAAACAATTAAGGCAAAAATCAGGAACAGTAATTCCCATGAAGAAAAAAACTCTCTCATTAAACTAAATAGGCAACTGAGAGTGCTATTTAGGTCAAGCAAGGCCAACTTTGAAGTTAATACAGCCTCACAAGTAAATGATAACCATAAGGCTTTCTCAGATATATCAGAAACACAAGGGACAGCACATAGCAATGTGCTGAACAGGTAATTAATGGTGCTACATTCACCAAGCCTGGCTATATAGTGAACCTGTTAGCAGACAGGTTCAGTTACAGCTTTAGCCCCACACACACACACATGCAACCATTCCTCCAAAAATACCATCACACATAACCCCTCCAGCAATAACTAGGCAGCATGTATTGGATGTGCTCACTAAAGCAAAGAACACAGCATCAGCGGGCCCTGATAACATCCAAGAATGCCTCCTGAACAGTGTAAAATATGACTTATCAAGACCTCTGGAGTTATTTTTTAACTCTAGCCTTAAAACAGACTTTTGTGCCATGTGAATGGAGGACTGCAACTGTCATCCCCCTTCATAAGGGAGGGATTTCAACAAATCCTGGAAACTGCAGACCCATTAGTCGGACTATTCTTATTTGCAAAGCCTTAGAAAAAAATCATCATGGAAATTATTAACAAAGAAATAGGAGACGTCCAGACACCAGAAGCATAGCTTGGCTTTATCAAAGTGAAGTCATGCTTAATGAATCTGGTGGACTAAGGCAATAGATAAGTTGAAAATGGCACATACTACCTACCTAGATTTGACTAAAGCATATGATATAATACTCCATTCAAGCACTGTCAGAAGCTTACTGAACTAAGTAAAACCCCCTATATAGCAAGCTAGATAGCTAGCTGGCTCACTGATAGGACCCAGGAGGTTAGAATCAGTGAGGCCACCTCCACAAAGAGGCCAGTTGCCAGTGTAGTCCTCCAGGGCCTTGTGCTACGTCCACTTCTCTTTGGAACCTAATTCTTGGATGTCAAAGCCAGTGCCAAAGGTCTCTGGCTAACAAAGTTTACAGATGATTGCAAAGTGGCAGCAGTCATTGAATCCCTCCAATATGAGGACACCATTTAAAAAATATCTAACAAAGACAAATGCTTGGTGCAAAGCCATGGCTTAAAACTCAGCATGAAGAAGTGCATTATTGTATCTTTTGGAAAGTTATCCAACCTAGGTAACTACATCATCATTAAAACACCCCTAAATCCTTCTGCATTGCTCAGCTTATAAGCAAGGGCATGGCATCTAAGTCCAAAGAGGTCATCAGACTGTTGTACTCGGCCCTCATCAGACCCATCATAGAGTATATTGCCCCATTTGGTATGCACCTAACTAGACACATGTAGCAAATGGAATGTCCACAAAGGTTCTTTACAAAAAGAATACAGGGAGAAAACACACTGTCCTATGCTGATCGCCTCAAAGCCCAGTCTCATGCAGATTTATGAGAGGTTATCTTTGCTGGCATAAATGTCATCCCTGGATCCTGTTTTGATGAATGTTTTGCATATCCATAAAACAAACAGCATCAAAACTACTAGATTAAAATACCTAAATTTTGGTTGTGACATAAATAGGACATGTTGGAGAGACATATATGTTTCTCAGAGGATTCCCATTCCAGGAAAAGGCTCCACATCCATGTGAATTAGAGTTCCTCTCTATCCCTATTTAAGCACAACTTAGATCAATGGATGGGTAATTGGAAATTCACCCCTGGTCTGGCGCTTATGTCTCTGATAGACAGAGGCAGTCTGTCAATCACCCCTATATAAATCCAATCTGTGGGTCACATTTGGGTTGCACAGTTAGGCTTATAGTGGCCCCAGTGGTCATTAGCCTAGTATGCACCTATGAACCTATGTATGTACCATGATTCTGTCAACAATTCTGCATAGACTGCTATGAACTTGAGGTTAGGTGGGTCACTGAATTTTAACATTTTTTGCTTAATAGGATGTAGTTTGCTTTAGAACAGTTCCTAAGTGTAACAGGTTTTGATGGGTTTTCCAGGTTGAGTTTAATTTTGAAGGAGACAGCTTTGAGATCTGATCTCACCAGTGAGGATTTGACATGGTGGGGTGCAGCTCTTTTCCATACCGGTGAGGGCTAGGTCCAGTGTGTTTCAAACTCTGGTTGGAGTGTGCACTAACTGATCAAGGACATTTGTGTTAATAAATCCAGGAAACCTGCAAGTTAGAGGCAGTGTATGTTTCTCAGTCTATAGAGGGTCAATTAAAGTCTCCCATGAATAGAGTGTTTGGTTGGATGTAGAGTCCCTCCAGTAGATCTAGATAAGAGTTGAGGGATTCTTGTGACATAGATGGTGACCTATAGCTTGCAAAGATATGGTAAGTGACTCTATCTAGGTTATTTGCACCTGGATGAATTCCAGGGTATCATGCTGTTTAACTAACCTTGAGGTATATTTGTTGCAAATGTAAATCAAGTTGATCAAGACACCTCCACTTTTTTTTTTCCATATCAGTGTGGCTGATGGTGTAAATGTGTGAAGGGCATTGTAGCCTTGCAGTGCTGGACTACTTTCTGTGGCTTTAAACCATGTCTCAGTAATAGCACAGATGTCTATATTTTAGCTTGTAGGGTGTTGGTAAAGTTTTAGCCAAAATGTGGAAGCCCAGGATGGACAGGTGCAGGCTCTCTTTGGCATAGTAATGTGTTCTGTTAACCATGTCCTCCCAGGCTGATAGATATTGAATCCCTCTGGAATGACATTAGAAACTAATGCAGCTGTTAAACTCAATCCTATTTTATTCATATAGTGGCATCACTCTTGGTGAAGGTAGAATGCTGTTCAGTGCATAGCACATACCCGCCTGAGACACATATTCAGAGAGGTCTAAAATGTTTCTCTTCATATAGTCCAGAGAGGTATGTCTCAGTGCATTCAAGCAACTTGAGTGCATGTGTAATTTGATGTATTCTGGCTCCAGATAAGTAACTAACTGTAATCTTCTCCATGTCAAGTTTGGTGACTGGAGCATTTATGTGTGTCATACAATGGAGTCCCCTATGACAAGAGTCCTGAGTAAACTGTTTGCTTGTCTTATGGGCTTTGTTTTCAGGGGTCCAGTCATGCCTTTATTCATGTACAAGTTTGTGTTGGCATTCCTTTAAGATTTGTTACCAATATTTAATTTTACTCATTTTGCTGATTCCCTCATTCTCCATTTGCCTAATGTTTGACTCTAAGTAAAACACTTATTACCAGATAGTGATCTGGATCTGACACAAACTGATTCTTGTAGATCACTGGTATTTTCTCATTGCCAAATGTAAATATAAATACAGAAAAATACAAATAAAACTCTGAAATACTTTCTCCCGATCTTTTTTTTTTATTTTTTTTTTTTTTTGCATTTGGGCCGAAATCATATTTATCCTACCATTTGTTGCAAAAAAAATAGACAAAAAAAATTATTATATCATTTGATTATTGATCAGACAAACTCATACAGCCCATGTGCCTAAAGTAATACCATATAGCTAATGTCTACAGAAATGCTATGTCTTCTGTATGATGGTAACAACTCATTGCCTTTATTTTTATGTGTGTGTGTGTGTGTGTGTGTGTGTGTGTGTGTGTGTGTGTGTGTGTGTGTGTGTGTGTGTGCGTGCGTGTGTATGCATGCCTGTGCATGCATGTGTGTGTGTGTGTGTGTGTGTGTGTGTGTGTGTGTGTGTGTGTGTGTGTGTGTGTGTGTGTGTGTGTGTGTGTGTGTGTGTGTGTGTGTGTGTGTGTGTGTGTGTGTGTGCATGTGTGTGTGTGTGTGTGTGTGTGTGTGTACATATAGTTCCCTCTCTCTCTCTGCATATATATATATATATATATATATATATATATATATATATAGTTAGTTAGTTAGTTAGTTATTATACTTTATAAACTGGGTAGGTAGTGGAGTGGAGCGGAGCTGTTTGGTATGGACAATGCCATATCCACCCAAAACGAGCTACGGAAGGTTAGAGATGAAGTATCTGCCTTAAAGGGTGAACTTACGAGGTTTCTCGAATTATTTAGCTAAAGGGAAGTGACGAGTAGAGCTACACAACCCTGCACGGTTTCTCTATTCGGCAGGGGTTCTTAGGAAGTACCGGTTATGTCATCCCCATTCTCTACTATCATCAAGAGTCATGGTATGGGTAAGACTGTAGCAGTGAATGCTTCACAAGCTCCAAGCCCCGAAATAAGATTTTTACAACAAACTAATGTACCGCTGACCCAAGTACATGGAATTAATGCTAGGGGAGATACGCACGTTATAAGTAAAAGTTTCGAAGGTTCAAAAGGTACTGTAAACCATGGCAACTCACTTGGCAGTCACAATACTGCATACAGACATAATTTTGGTGGTAACAATGTGCACATTAGTGACTATAATGTACAAAATGCTGGACCTTTGTCTTTCAATGATGTCCTGGCTAGAAATTTTTATTTTGACTCTGCTGCAGTCAAAAGCGAAGTATTTAAACATAATGATAACACGCCTACATTGAACGAAATTATTTATTTGTTTGAAAAAAGTTGTTTAAAATGAAATGTTTGCAACTTGACAATGGATATTTGCAAAGTTGTTTCCACCTGAAGGTGGTTCCACAGGGTCTGAGAATGATGAAATATCTTTTTGGTATTATGTATAACGAGGAAATTGTAAATGATTCTCAAACTTTTTTCAATGAATGTGGGCTGGGACTCATGAATAGATTAATACAATACAATGAGTTGGCGTATGTGACTCTGAAAGGCCAAGTAGAGAAATTAAATGAGGATATCATGAAAGATTTGTTATTTTGTGAGTATGAGCAACTATATAAGAAAGTTTTATACAGAGTAAAACCAAGAAAAAGCGATATCTGTTCCACCAAACACCACGTAACAAAAGCAAACCAAACTTTAAGCGGAAAATGAAGGCTAGACTACCCTCAAAGTTTATTGTTGACTCAAAAGTAAATCCACAGCAAATCCACACAAGCACCAAGTGAATGAAAAATGGACTTCATCAGATAAAAACAAGTGTTCACAATTAACCTTTTATAACAGTTTAAAACCAAGGAACCAATCATGTTTATAAAGTTAATACAAACCTTCAAACTTTCATTTTCCGCTTCCAGTTTGGTTTGCTTTTGTTACGTAGTTTTATACAGAGTAAATAAGAGAGTTGACAACATATATTTAAGGAAACAAAAAAAATTTGTTAGGGACAAACAGCAGTACGCAGATTTTACAGCATACCCATGACCCTATAAAAATGAGAATAATAACATCAAGAACCATAAGAATGTCAGTGGAGATAAAACCATGAACGGAAGGTTTTGTGGACAGGAGAGGGAAGAAGGAGTGGGTCACATTACACCTAAGGGACTGAATGAATTGGACTCATTCCCAGAGCATAGTACACATTTTTTAGAAGTGAGAAGATCAGAAAGGTTAGCAGGCAAAACCAGAAACAACTCGGACTCGGGACATTTCCCCACATACCTAGGAAACAACCAGGGTTGGAAGAAAATGGGGAAGAGAGGGAAATAACAATTGTTCTGAATACTGATGGTAAAGTATGTGAACTTAGAGGTTTTAAATGTTCAATTACACCACTATTAACCTTGAAAAAGAACACTTCAACCTTTTTTCTAAAGGCTTTAAATTTGTAGCAACCAACTATGGGGATGTTGCTAACACACTTATAGATTTCAAACTTTATCTTAGGAAACTGAACCTGGAAATGATGTATAAGGATACAAACATGGAGGAAAATAGGTCTATAAGGGGACTTGATAGAAAAAGTATATTTAATCCCCCTTTACACCCAGTACTTATGATGTTTTGAAAAGCATGTGACGGAAGAATTGTATGTAGCATATAACAACAATAAAAGCACTATGGAGGTTGCTAACTTGAACAAAAAGGAGAAATCATTGTTAGAAGAATGAAAGGGACAAACTGATATACGTATCATGAAGTCTGACAAAGGGAGAGGTATAGTTATTTATGGTACGGAAGAGTACAATGATGCTATGACCAACATCTTACTGGATACTAATATGTATTCATCAGTTTCTAGAAATGAAATAATGATCGCTTATGGCAGAATAGATTCTTTGTTGGAAGAGTATTTGATTGAGAATAGAATTGATGATAAAACATATAATTTTTTAAAGCAACCTCATTCCATCATTCCGAACATTTTTGGGGTACCTAAGGTACATAAGGGTATTAAAAAAAACCCTTTTAGACCTATAGTGTCTGCAAAAAATTCTAAAACACATCCCCTGGCATTATATGTGGATTGTTTGACTAAGGAGATTCCATGAAAAACGGAACATTTAATCAAGGATTCTTGGGAATTTTTGGGAAAATTATCACAGGAAATATGGAAGGACAACTTGAGTTTCCTTACCATAAATGTAAAAGGACCTGTTCACCAGTATACCCAGAAAAGAGAGGCACCAATTTTTCAGTGAGAGTGTGCATAAATATTCTACTTTGACAGAAGATCAAATTCAGTTAATTCTCGAACTGATGGAGGTACTATTGGATTACAACTTCATTGGTTTTCAAGGAGAATACTACCAGCAAACTAGTGGGGTGGCAATGGGGTGGCATGTGCTCCTATTTACGCCAACCTAGTTATGCTGGAATGGGAGTGGTGTTACATATTTGATGGCCCCTACAGTAGGTACATACGACTTTGTTTGAGGCTTTTGGACGATATTTTTGTCCTATGGGATGGGAGTAAAGAATTAATGTATTCCTTTATAAAATATTTGAACAAGTGTACTACATATTTCAAATTTACATTTGAGTGGAATAATACAAGTATAAATTATTTAGATACCACCATTTCTTTAACCCAACAAGGTTTCAAGTCAAGAATATATAGAAAGGATACTTGGTGCAATAGTTATCTACATTACACTAGTCACCATCCCATGGCCCAGAAAATTAGCCTTGTCAAAGGACAGTATTACAAGAATGACCACGGATAAGGAAGAGCTTGACAAGGAGTTGTACAATCTAGGTAGCATGTTCTTGGATAGGGGTTATCCTAAAGAGATTGTGCAAGATGTACTAGATGAGGTGATCAGAGCATGGGGTATCAGATACAAACCACTTCTGGGAAACCCCACTGGGATGACAAGCATGAGTAAGGAGAATAAAGCATTTCAAAAAGCTTGTGTAACCAAGTTTAATGGGTTCACAGGAATATTCACTGACATCATTAGGAAGAACTGGAGCATGCTTAAAATAAACAGAGAATTGTTTGACGTGATGGGGCTTGAACCCATTTTTACATATAGGACTGGTATAAATTTCAAAAGAACTTTTGAACAGATGCAAGTACCAAAATTATGTGTCAAAAAGGTGACCACTGCATGTGGTCATTGTAAACAATGTCCAAACATTTATAAGGAGGATAGTGTAAGTCTACGAAATGGCATGCAGAGCAGAGTGAGGTATTGTAAGGGGAATTGTAATACGAAAATGATAGTGTATTTAGCAATGTGTGCTAACTGTCCTGCATTTTATATAGGAAAAACTGAGAGGGCTTTTAAGGACAGAATGTACGAACTTGCTTATGATATTAAAAATAAAAAAGAGGCTAGTGCGCTTTATAAGCACTCTGTAGTTTGTCCTCATTTTACTGGTTTTAAATTTAGCATAATAGATATGGTTAGAACAAATGCCAGAGGGGGTGAAGTGAAAAATCTTTTGTTAAACAAAGAATTAAAATGACAGTTAAGACTTAAATCCAACATTCCCCCAGGTCTGAATGAGTATATTACCATTAAACCAGTGCTACTAGCAAAAGCACTACAAGTGTAATTAATGAGGAAGTGTTCACTGGTTATTTACTATTTTATATATATCATTAATTGTATGATATTTTAATAATATTATTTTCAACAATTATGTGTTTTATAATGATGTGCAATGATATTTAAAAGATTATCTAGAAAAGCGAGCACAATATATAAAGTCACTATGTGAGCTTGTATTTTTAAGGTACTATATGACTTTAAATTTTAATTAGATTTTAATGGAATTAATGGCACATGGTATAAATAATCAAGTAAAATGATGTGGAGATATCTGATGAAGTCTTGTCATTCAATACAAAAGCACTCATTCTGTTGTTTAAGAATAAATTATTTGGCTACTATTTGTGGAATTCGACCTCTGTTTGTGAAGCTGGGTAGGTAGGCTTGTCCAAGATTAATTTCCAATGATGATCTGAGTGACAGAGGCAGTGATATCATATATCAACAGATAACTACATAATTAGCAAGTATTAATTAGACATTTTCAGTATGAATGCATGTACATGAATAGGTCCTACTAAAAACTATGAATCTCTGGATGGACAGTTATACTAAGAAATCAGCCAAGTACAGGTATAAATACATAAAGTTAGGATATACACATGATATTGCTGTACAGTTACAATAGCAACATGAAATGGCATACATCATTTATACTGTTTCAAATCATTATGCAAATGCTTGTGGACTTTAACCATTTCTAGCCAACTCCCTGCAGATTTGCACTGAGTCTTAACAACGTCATGGGCAGCCATTGCCTTGTGTATTCTTTGGGGAAGATGTGACAAATGCCTGCACCTGACACCCCTATAAAGGTATCACTGTGGACACTGCCTTATCTGAATTTCTGCTGTCATCCATAAGGTGTCCCTGTGGGTTTAGCGATAGTGGTGTAGAGGTGCAGGGATTTTCTCCCTATACAGCCTGTAGTGGAATGTCACCAAGTTCTTGACTTTGTGATGCACTGTCACTTCCTGCAGAGTTACTAACATGTTGTGGAGTGAAAGATCCTGCCATCAAACGTGGCCATAGTATGCCACTTTCCTCAGGCTGTCTCTTAAATATAAGTATGTTGTTATCTGTCTGCATCATCAGCATCAGCCATTCCGCTTCTGATATCCTTTAACTTTATTGTATAGTGGAACTGTTTGGTGCTGTTGCTGACCATGAAAAGTAATTGAATACATCACTACTCATATGGTGAGGTACACTACTGTTACTTTATACTTTGTAATATATTGTGGAGGAGACTTACTATGCATACTGTATACATCAGTACCATTAATTACTGAAGTGGCTGGCCAGACTGTTAATAATAATTGTCATGTGTAATATTTAATCATTGTTTCATTCTTCTATTGTGTATATATGTATATATTAATGTTGTGAAACTAACCTTCATGAGAAATTACTTGAAACTGTAGCTGTGGGTAACAGCCCATATCCGTACCACCTCTGATTATTCCTGTGCTGTTGCTGCTTGTTCATAGATTCATAGTTTCATGGGGGTTTACTAGGCTAACAGCCTTGGGCTTTTACAAGCCTAGCCATGAAAAAACCTGAGTACCCTTATTGACCATAAATAGAGGTCATTGTTAGCAGAGCAATTTTGGGTTTAGCACCGAGTGCCCTTGCCATATGGAACATAGGTGCTACCCCTGGGGTGAATTTAGGGTCCCTCATCCAGTTGTCAAGGTTGCACTTGAATAGGGTCATTGAGGAGCTCTGCTTCCCATGGAGTGGGAGCTTATTCCAGAGGAGTGGCAATCGCTTCGGGATATACATGTCTCCCCAGCATGTTCTGTTAATGTAATAGGCTAGGTTGAGATCCCTGGAGTTTGTTATACTTGTCCCATTTGATTTGCGGACATGCAGCATTTCCAGTAGGGTAGGGCCTGAGACTGCTCTGTAAGTCAGGCATAGGTTGCCTCTCAGCAGCCAGTATGATACAGAGTACAGTGACAGGGCTTTCATTCTTTCTATGTATGTCATGTTTTGAAAATCCTTAATTCTCTTGGTTGGAAGCCTCTGTGGTCTCTCCAATTGCTGCAGATGCCTGGTGAGGTACATACAGAAGACAGCATTGTACTCAATTACTGGTCTGATAAGGATTGGGTACAGTGTTGCTATGATCTGCCTGGCCTTGGATGCAATGCCTTTATTTATGAGATGCTCAATGTAGAATGCCTTTCTTACCACTAAGGACATATGGTTTAGATTATTATCACCCTGTGCTCCTATTTCACACCACTGTGTATGAGCTTAGAGGGGTGCTATCTGTTTAATAATTTGCATGGGCTACTTCTTTGCCAAAGAGGATAATGAGACATTTTTTGTGTTAAGTTTTAGTCCATGAGTTTGACACCAATCATTTGTGTGTCATCCCTTTCTGTAATATGTTAGCATTGTTGAGGGACTTTATGATTGCACCCAGTTTACAGTCATCTGCAAACCTGGTAAGCCACAGGTCATCTACCTTTGCCTGGACTTCAGAGAAATAGATTCTAAATAGTAGAGGGCCCAGCACAGATCCTTGCACTACCTCAATGGTAACTGGTCTACTGGTGGAGGTGAACTCCCCAGCTTTAACAGTGTGGATTCTGTTGGTGAGCCAAGTGGAGACCCATCTAATAATGTATGGGTTAATCCCCATATGGGAGAATTTTTCTATGATACCTGAATGGGGGATTGTGTCAAAAGCCTTGGCTAAATCAAGATAGGTAGCATGTACTGTTTTTTCTCATCCAGGGCTCCAGTGACATTCTCAATGAAGTCCACTAGGTTTAATAAGCAAGATCTACCCTTGACAAAACCAAACCGGATTGGGTCAATAGTTTGAAGGTCACCTATGCCCTTGTGGCTAAGGCCCATGATGATTCCTTCCATAGCCTTGCAGATAAATCTGGTTAGGCTTATGGGTTGATAGTTCTCAGTGTCAGTTGATGGACCCCCTTTGTGCAAGGAAATTACTGTTGCTGTTCTTCACTCTGCCGGGACAAAGCCAGTTCTCAGGCTATGGTTAAAGAGAGAGTGCCGAGTGGTTCCACTAGGTCTTGTTTTAGATTGTTTATTAAGCAGCCTGGGAATGCTTTGGGGTATGTCTGGTGGGCACAGGAGAGTGATGTTATTGAGAAATCTATTGGCTAGCAGGTTGGCAATTTCCTCAGGTTCAGTGTGAGTGGTGCTGTCCACTATAAGTTCGGCACACATTTGGGCACTCCCTTTTAGGTTTCAGACATAGATAACAAATGCCTTATGATTGTCTTTAGCTAGGGATGCTAATTTAGACTCATTTCTAGCCTTAGAGGACTTAATAAGATATCTTAATTGCTTGTTCAAGCTGTGAATGGTAGTCTTCCTCTTTTGAATAAGTTCCCTCCTGTTCTTAGATATCAGTTTTTTTTTTTTTGTTGTATAACTTATTTATACTTACAGTCCATCTTGGTGGCTTACTTTTTCCGGGAAGACATACTTTTGTTCCTGAGCCAAGTCAATGCATTTGTTTAAGTGGCTATATAGGGCATTCATGTATTCCTCTGCATAGGAGTCATGGTTGGCTATTTTGGCAGGGGCTTTGAAACTTTTTATACCATTGCTTAGTAGGCAATAATTTGCTTTGCAAAAATGTTTCAGTTCTTTTTACTCCTATGGTGGCTGTCAGGTTTGATCTTTACTTAGGATGAGACACATATATGGTCTAACCATACAAGACAGGGCAACACACAGGGTATAGTGCATTGATTGAGCATGTTGATGAGCACTAGGTCCAGGACATTTGAGTCCCTTGTAGGGGTGAGGACTAATTGCTCCAGGGTATTTGAATTAACAAAGTCCAGGAACCTTGTAGTGATTGTGCTTGTGCTCAAGTAAGTCACCCAGTCAATGAAAGGACAGTTGAAATCTCCCATGACCAAGGTGTTTGGCTGTATACTGAATGACTCTAGCAAGTCCAGGTAGGTGGTTTGCTTCACATGGTTCATGGTGGGGACCTGTAGTTAGCGATGATGTGGAAGGGTATTTACCTATAGTTAATTGGACCTGGAGTAGTTCAAGAATGTCATCCTGTTTCACTAGTCTTGAGGTGCATTTGGATGTAATGAAGATGGATATACCCCAACCTTTGGTTCTTTCACAATTGTTTTGGGGTCTAAACATCTGATAGGCATAGTACCCTTGTACAGCTGGGTGCTCTCAGTGGCCTTGAACCAAGTCTCAATGACTTTACAAACATCAGCATCTTCCAGGATAAGGAGTGCTTCCAGGGAATGCAGTTTACTGCTTAAGATCCTAGCATTAAGCAGCATGACCTTCAGTTTGTCTTTAGAGGATTTCTTTATATCAGAAGTTTTGTAGTTTGGACATTGCTTTAAAAAGGCACTATGGTGAAGATAAGCATCTTTGCCAGTATCTGAAAGCCTTGAGGAGACAGGTGAGGGCCATCTCTAGCAAAGCAGCGTGAACTGTTGACCATGTCTTCCCAGGCAGACAGATACTGGGTCCCCCTGGAGTGACACCAGAAGCTAAGCCAATTATGGGAATCAATAATTTTTGAATGTATTGTGAAATCATCCTAGGTGAAGGTAGAATGCTGCTTAGGGCTAGGGACATACCTGCCTGGGACACATAATCTGAAAGTTTGGTCATGTCTCTTGATATAGCACAGAGAGGGACATCTCAATTCATTCACACCATGTCCTGTGACAGAGTCATAATGGTAATTGTTGCTTAGTGACTTGAGTTCATGCGTGATTTGACAGATCCTGGCACCTAACAGGCAGCTGACCGTGACCTTCTCCTTGTTTAACCTGGTGAGGGTGACATCTGTGTGTCTCACTATTGAGTCACCTATGACAAGAACATTTGGTTTTGAGGTATTTTGCCTTAGGGACTTGATTGTTGAGACACTGATATGTGTGTTGTTATGTATAGTGGTGGATTCTGTTTGTGTACCAGTACGTGCATGTTATTTGCACTTGGGAGGTCTCTGGTCTTTTGGTAGGCTCTTAGTGAGTACCTTCGCATGTGAGGATTTATATGTCTTGACCTTATCTTATGTGAGATGAGAGTTTGTGTGCTGACAAACTGTTGTATGTGTTGTTTCTTGTTATGTGAGAGGACGTATTCTAATTTCATGGTATAGTTACATATGTCACATACTGTATCTGTTTGCTTTAGGAGCAAGTGTTGCGAGTATACATTAGGTAATTGCTACATTTCCTCAGGATGCCCATGTCAATCAGGTTGGCTGGAGAAATAATGGGAAACTGTCCATCCATTATGGTAGGTACAGCATAGTAGTAACTAGTGGGGCTGGGCTAGATGGATCAGGGCTTGCTTGTGAGACTAACAAATGCAGCTATTCTGTGGAGGGTTAAGGGTAAAAGACTGTGTCAACATCTCAGAATGTGCAGCTGAGTTGCTCGCTGGGTTGCTATTCACAACTGAGTTGCACGCAGAGAGGAAGTGGAGCTAAGGAGGATTCTCTAGCGGATATCAAGGGAACAGTTGTGTTTCTAAGCAATTGTGTCTATATATGGCAGTGCTAACATTGCATGGCATTGCATGGAGCACAGCTACTCGAAAATGCAGGGCTTAAATACAAGCAAAGTTAACACAAAGTAACCAATAGGAAAGAACAGAACTGAGCCTTATTCCAGCAATTCCTAACTCAGATGGGTCCTGGGCTAAATACTTCTGCCACAAGGGTGCAGGAGGGCCATCTTAATGTAGCATGTTGGTTTTAGTGCTCAAGTAATAACAAACAGCCTAGATTCAGCAAATCAGAATCTAGTTATCGCAATGAAATACAGTCTCAGCAGTAAAAACAGCAAAAAAATTAAGTAGCGATCAATCAAAATGCAGTTCAAAAAAGTGCAATGCAAGCTTAACATATACTTATTTTTGTTGAACACAGTGGATGCCTTGGATTTAGTTTAGATTCACTTCAGATCTCTGGCTAAGGTCACCAAACTCAAAGCAGCTCCACCAAGCTGAGCGCAAAACTGTGCAAATGTGGGGCTTAAATACAAGCAATGTTAAACAGTTTTAAAACAAATTAACCAATAGAAAAGTCCAAAACTAAGCCTTTTACCAAGAATCCTCACCTCAGTTGGGTCCTGGGCTACACGCATCTGCCACAAGGGTGCAGGAGGGCCATCTTAATGTAGAAAGGCAAGTTTTAGTGCTCAATATATTCCAAACAGCCTAGATTCTGCAGAACTGAATCTAGCCTATGGTATGAAATACAGAAGTACTAGAAATTCAAAGTGCAGAAGAAAACAGTCTCAGCAGTAAAAACAGCAAAAAATGAAGCAGCAATTAATCAACATGCAGTTCAAAAATGTGCAATGCAAGCATAAAATATACTTTTGTCTCATAATAATCCCATGAATGGAAAGGAGGCATTCCTCATCAGGTGTTAAAGCAATGAATGTTGGTCCTTCCCATCCAATACAGCTACAAGCAATTGTGTTCTGCCTCCCCTTGGATATTGAATATCCTACCATATCTTTGGATTTTTCTTGCATTGTATTAATGTGCAGTTCCTTCCAATAACAATATTTATAACCATACATACCTGGTCCCATCTTTTTGGCCTCTCAGCTTGTTTCGGTCCCCCTCTTCAAAAAAGTAATTTCCCATATGTCCTAGGAGTTGCTATGAGGATTTGGTTCTCTTTATGGCTAAAGTTGTACTCTCTCTATTTTAATGTCTGCTGCATGATTTACTTACCTAAGACAACAAGCCAAAATTAATGTACTGAAACTTTTGATCCACTCATCATCCAAAAAAAACAGCAATTAAAACAAGTCTACTTTCATCACAAATAAATCAAAAATTTGTGTACAAGAACATGTATGATGGCACAACACGCATATTTATATCTATCACTCTCTCTCTCTCTATATAGCTCTCATTTCATAGACAAACTTTCAAGGTGGGGGGCTTCACCCCCCACACCCCCCCAACACCCCCCAACTATATATTACAACTCCACAGTTTTGCCCTGATTACTTTTGTCTATGAAATGGGGCTGTCAGCGAAATGGGTTTCAGTGAAATGGGATGTCAGCGAATAGAAGTAGACCCATATATATATATATATATATATATATATATATATATATATATATATATATATATATATATTAGAAAGAAGTGTTAGTAGCAGAACAGGTAGCACACGTGCCTGTACATGGAGTGCTGGCATTGCAGTTCACTTTAAGGGGGAATGAAGGTGCTAGACTGCTAAGTGTGTCCTCCTTTTGATGAGGTGCTTAGTGCCATAGGGTTTTTAAAGATACTTGAATTTCTACAATTTTGAGGAAGAAAAGATGACAGATTAATATTTCATTTCAATTTATTTTCAATTGGCCACATCCAGTAGCCGTGTTTGTTTCCTGTGATCTCTAAAATAAATACAGCAGCGTTTGTACAGTTTTTCAAAGACTGCCCTCTTGAGCTCTTCCATTTTGTTGTTTAAACTCTGTGGTCTTGCCCAGAAAATTGTTTTCCCATCCTATGAGCTAATCTGGGGGACTATCATAATATAAAGGGATGGCTCCTGATGCAAGCAGTTAACCATTGACAAGACCTCTATACAAATCATAGTTAGCTACCAAACCCAAATCTGACTCAAGATGCCCAATCTGCCTATCTAGACCTATTTGAATTTATCAAGATTCAACCCTTTACCCTGATCCTGGGTGACTTTAACTACCCAAACATAGACTGGAAGGACTACTCATGCCAGAACACAAAGACCCTTTGTCAATGCAAATTCTTTGGAATAGTTAGTCAATAGCCCCACAAGACGCAATAATATCTTGGACTTGGTATTAACCAACATAAGTAACCACTGCAGCATACCTGCAGTATCATCCTCCCTTGTAAGATCTCACCACAAAGTGGTCATGTTTGAAGTCACCATCTCGCCCAAACACCCTCTAGCTGGGGCCAAACAAACAAACTTCTTCAAAGCTGATTACAGCTTCATGACGGATGGTATAAACAGCTTCACAGCTCCCTCCCCCTCTCTAGTAATTGGTATCAGTATTCAAAACTATACCAAATTACTATACAAACATTTTTATAGATGCATGGAATCAGAAATACCTGACAGAACTAAATCATCTTCCGCAAGGGAGAGTATACCTGTCTGGTAGACATCTGAAAAAAAATAACCTCTATAACAAAAGAAAAAAATTGCTGCCCAGGATCAAAAAGGAGTAGGTTCTCAATTGGAGGCAATCTCTCCTTAGCCAAAACAAGCAAATAAGAGCACTAGTGAAATCCTCCTAAGCAAACTTCGAGTCCAAATTGGCCACACCTACTAGAGACAATCATAAGGCCTTCTACACATATGTCTGTAATCTCAAAGTTAACACCCAGATCTGTTCAGAACTGGTGGTCAAGGGCACCACATATACAAATGCTGTAGATATAGCACACTTGCTGGCTGATAGAATCAGTGAAATTTTCACCCCTCTGTCCTCCAATCAGTAAATCAGGACATTCCCAGTACCTGCCCCCTTCTCCTTATATCTAGGGATCAGGTCATTGCTGCTCTCAAAGGCAAACAAATACAGCCTCCATGGGACTGGATAAGATCCCAGGCTGCATCCTACATGAACTCAGGCAGGAACTTGGAGCACCATTAGGTGCCCTATTCAAATAAAGCCCAGTGTTGTCCCAGCTGAGTGAAGGACAGCCACTGCCATCCCTTTATGCAATAGTGAAGCGTCCACCGATCCGGGAAATTATAGACCCATCAGCCTAATTAGCCTGATTTGCAAGGCCATAGAACAGATTATCATGGACCTCACTAACAAGGACATCAGAAACCTTCAAACACTTGATCCCACACAGTTTGGCTTTGTCAGGGAGCGGTCATGTCTGTTAAATTTGGCCGACTTTTTTGAGACAGATACCAAAGCCATGGATGAGAGGAAGACCTTGACCTAACCAAAGCCTTCAATATTATTCCCAACTCGGGCATAATAGATAAACTCTCTCAACGGGTCTATATTATATTCTTGAAAGCAGACAATATCAAAGCTGATATTGTTGACACGAGAATAGCGAAAGCGGAGAACATCCAATGTGTAAACGGAAATCTCCGTAAGGGGAGATTTCCATTTACTGCAATGTAGTGCGGTCTCGGAGTTGGTATATTTAAGTAGCAGGGGTGTAGGAGGTGCAAGGGTAGCTTGTCCCCCTGCTTAAACCCATTAGGGTACTTTTTTTTTTTTGTTTTTATAGGTTCGATGTTTGAAGACATCAACCATATGGTGTCGACCATTTGGTGTTCGATGTTTTCAACCATCAATCTTATAATATAGACCCTTCTCAACTAGGCATCAATCTGTATTTTACCAGATGGGTAGCTAACTGGCTCACTGATAGAACCCACTTAGGCAAAATAGGGGAAGACACCTCAAACAGTAGACCCATATTGAGTGGCATACCGCAGGGTTTGGTCTTGGGGCCTCTGTTATTTGAGATATACTTTTCTGAGGTGCATGCCAAAAGCAGTGGGCTATGGCTGACCATGTTTGCAGGTGAACTGCAAGCTGGGCACTGTCATCAATTCCCCTAGTGATGTGGACATCCTCCAAGAGAGTCTCACCTAAACAAATGACTGGTGCCAGAAACATGGCCTCAAGCTGAATACAAAAAAATGCATCATCTTACCCTTTGGGTAGAGTCACATCCTCACAAATCATCACATTAATAACAATGCCCTAAGCATGCAATCAGTCATGAGGGATTTAGGCACCCAGATTGATAGCAGCCTGACTTTTGACCACCATGTTGCTTCCGTTGTATGGAAAGCTTTCTACATGGCCCACATCATAAGTAAGGGTATCACATCCAGGGACAAGGAAGTCATAACAACCCTGTATTCTTCCCTTTTAAGGCCCATTATTGAGTACAATGCCCCATTTGGCATGTACCTCACAAAGCATGCAGCAGCTACAGAGACCACAAAGGTTCCTCACCAGAAGAATCCAGTGCCTCAAACATCTACCATACACAGATAGGCTAAAAGCCCTATCCCTCTACTCAGTTTCATACAGACTCTTCAGAGGTGACCTCTGTCTGGCATATAAAGCACTCTTGGTTCCCGCCTTGATGGGACTGCTGCATATCTACAAGTCAAGCTCCACTCGAGTAGCCCACACTTGTGGCCTTAACCTTGTCTGTGACATCAATAGGACTTGTTGGCAGGACAGATCTGTGTCTCAGAGACTCCCCCATCTGTGGAATAGATTCCCTCTCCACATCAAGCATAGTGCCTCTTTACCCCTTTTTAAGCACAACCTGGATAACTAGATGGGAAATAGAAAATCCATCCCTGGGATTCCACCCGTGTCACTGCTGGACAGGGGCATCCGGTACTGATTTGTCTAAACATGGGCTATACTCTTGGCTAAGCTTATAAGAGCCTCAGGGCCAATAGCCTAGTAATTTCCTATGATCCTATGACTCTATTATTCAGAGGATGACATGTTAGAAAACTGTACAACAGTGTCAGTAGTGGAAGATGAGTTCAAGCACTTGGTGTGAGGACAGAACTCATAATCTTCTTTCTGAACTGTCAGGATTAAAGTTCGGGCTACAGGAATTTTGGACAGATTGGAATGCTAAAGGGCTATTAACACTTTTACCACAGTAAGACAATAAAAAGATCTATGCTAGAAAGTAGAGGAACTCATAGTTTCATTTCAATGGAACCAAAGCCCCCCACAGTGTTTTAATTCTCAATCCACTAGCTGACTTTCTAGATTGCACCTCCCGGCATATTCCTGGATCCAAAGAAACTAAGAAAGGCAAACAAACCAAGAAAAAAACAAACCGAGTGCGGCAGCAGCCAACAAATGTATTAAATAAATAAAGAACAAGTCTTTAAAAGTGCTTTTTTGTCAGCGTTAGTACCTGACTTCATCAGAAATGAAACTCAATGAAGTAGAACAAACCATTTATAAAATTCAAATTAGGAGCCTGTTCTTACGTAAGATGCTGAACCAACTTCATATACATTTAAAGTGACATACTCAATTGTGAAGCAAATCAATGAAATTCATAAAACTAGATTTAAATCGACACAGAAAAAATATATTAAAGAATGTGTTGAATTATAAAACAATAAAAAACAACAAATACGATAATTATGAACATCATCTCTTAAGACTTTTCAATTTCAAAAGACTTGAAATTGAACACGAATCATTAATACCTGGATGACTATATGCATTAAGCCTGATTTGCCAGACTAACTCAGCTTCCTCAAGTTTCAAAGGTCTAGGACCCCCCCTGCTATCACAGTTGACCTGGTCAACAGCCAAAAACTTAAATGTATGACTGTGGAAGACTGAGATGTGCTTTGCTAGGGCATTGTCAAGTTTAAGTTTTTTCATAGCATATATGTGTTTATAAATTCGGTCCCTGAGCCTTCTTTCGGTCTTACCGATATAGAAGGCCAGACATGATGTACACCTAGCTAAATAAATAACAAAATAAGAATTACAATTAAGTTTGTGTCTTATTTTGTAAGAAAAATCATTTAAATTGAAGTAAGACACTTCTTCCACATACCTGCAATAATTACAATTTTGACACTTCCACATACCAGCATTAAACACTGACAAAGGCAAACTACTCTCCAGAATAGATTTAATATTCCTCCCCTTCTTAAAAACAACCTTAGGTCTAATGCCTAGTTTATCAAAGACATTAGGGTACAATTTAAAAAGTTCCCAATTCTTATTAATTGTGTCAATGCAAACCTTACTACCTGCACTAAAGGTTGTAATAAACATAGTAGGCGCTGCATCATCCACAAAATCTGAATTGGTTTGCTCACCCTCTTGTACAATGTTAGCGTTAGAATTACATACACTATACAAAGGGCTAGAGGACCTAGTGTCAATCACTGGAAGCAATGGTTTGTAAATGTATTGGCTTCTTTTATCTAATGTTTCTTTTATTAGATTGTCCAAAAGACATTCAGGATATCCACGTGATAAAAACATATTTTTAAGTACTGAACATTCTTCACAAAAGTCATCGTCTAAACTGACCATCCTAGAAGCTCTTACTAGTTGGCCTTTGATGACTGACCTTTTTTGGGAAAATGGGCGGCAACTAGTGAAATGTAAGAAAGTATTGGAATAGTCTTCTTACGAAAAATCTTTGCAGTGTAACAATTGTACTCGGTGTTTTTACTTAACAAAACGTCAAGGTAAGCTATACTATCAGTCCCAAAAGAGTATGTAAACTCTAAAAATTTAGTAGTGTTATTGAGATAATGTAAAACTGATTTGCTAATCACCTCATTGGCGCTAATCAAAATAAAAATGTCGTCAAGAAACCTATCACGATAGTGGTTATTGTCAGAAAATACAAATTCAGATTCCCAGTGGGCCATGACCAAATTGGCTATGCTCCCACCACAAGGGGAACCCATCGCCACTCCCACTTTCTGTAAATAAAATTCACTGGAAGACATGAAAAAATTATAGGAAAGAATGAGGTCACTAAGCACAGCTACAAGATAGATTTCTCTGTCAGGGGCATTGTGTTTCTTTAATGCAAGACTCACCCATTCGAGTGCAATATTGTGTGGTATACTACTATACAAATCTTTCACATCAATAGTTAGAAAGTTTGTGTGGACATTGTATTCAACTGATCTAATACTCTCCAGAAATGACCATGAATTTTTACAGATCTGGTCTTCCTTAAGGACATACTTCTGGAGTATGCTGTCAACAATCTTAGCACAGGAATAGGTGGGTGAGCCCCTACTGTCAACCAACAATCTAAGTGGGGGATTATCGATACTTTTATGTATTTTTGGAATCCCAAAAATACACGGGTATCTTGGAAAAGACGTAGTTAAGTATCCATATGCTTTTTGATCAATTCTACTTTCAATGAATAACTCTTCTATGCAGTCTTTGATTACCTTATAAGCACTGTTAACTTCAGATCTCGAACTGTGTTCATAAGTGTCTGAATGTAGTACTTCATTTAATCGAGTCTGGTAATCAGTCGTACTAAAGACAACCAACCCACCTCCTTTGTCAGGTTTACAAAATCTAAGATTTTGGGATTTAAAAAAACGTAGATACTCCTCTGTCTTTGTTAAGTTAAATAGTGTATTGTGAAATATGTTGTTAGACCCTAAATACCTAATGTCCAACTCACAACATTTTTCAAATAACTCTAAGGCTGGATGCAGTGGGGGGTTGTAAGTACTAGGTACATACAACTGACCATATTCAGTATACATGGAATTAACAAAGTAAAATTCAATTTCCTAGTAAAAAACTTAATATCTAAAATGGTGTCAACAACATTAAGAGACTTTGAAGGAACAAATGTTAAACCCTTAGACAAAAATTCGACCATGTCAATGTCGAATTTAGTAGTACTAAAGTTATAAAGTTGAAAGTCCCCTGCTTTGTTGCTGACAACCAAATATTCCTGGATCTGCCACTGGAAAAAGAGTTTTAAAAAATGATACTTGATACTGCGAAGTGTAAAGGCATAGGGTCCAGTCTCAGCAACTTGAGTAGCAGTTGAAGAGTTTAGAACAGAACAGGATAAGTTGAGAAAGTTCGCTAGTTTTTAAAAGGGCCCATTACCTTTCTGCCCTTCTCTACTACGGAGTAAACAGGCCCTGAGTTTTCTCTCTGCAAATATGCCCATTATTGTGCTGCTGTGTCTGGGGCCAGTACCAATAGATGATCTCTTCTGTGGTTTGGGTATTAATCAACTGTTAGGATGGTGTACTCTGGTGGAAGAAGTGAGCCGTGTTTATTTCCTATGATTTCTAAAATAAAAACATCAGCGTTTGTGCAGTTTTTCAAAGTCTGCCATCTTGACCTCTTCCATTTTGTTGTTTAAACTTTGTGGTCTTGCCCAGAAATTATTTTCCTGTCCTATGAGCTAATCTGGAAGACCTTCATAATATAAAGGGATGGTTCCTGATGCAAGCATATTCTCTCAAACTCTGATGCAGTTGCCAAGTGATGAACAGCTCTAACTATCTGTCTGTCACTTCAGACCATAATTTCTTCAGTTTTTTACAATACTTCCTGTGTTGTGGAAAGTCTACTTATGTATGTATCTTTTATTCTCATTTCCCCCTTGTTACAGCAGTTGGTCAAGTTTTAGCTTCAAACAACCAGAGGATAATTCCTCTGTAGCACAGAAATAAACTTCTGTTGTATTTTGAAAGTTGGCAATTGTTGCTGAATTCCTAGTTAATTTTCTTTTTGTTTTCCAGGTTATATGAAATGTATGAGGAATACTGTTGTTGTCTCAATTGAAAGGCTCCAGCAATCTGAGCACAGAAGCACATAGTCATATTAGCAGTTTTATTCTGTATTACTATACATTTTTATTGTTTGCTTAATAAATACTTTCCTCCCACCACTCTCTCCTCCATCTACTCCTATGTTTCACCTTTCAGTCTCTTTCCTAGCCTGTCTACCTCCAACTATACTCCCTTTACCTCATCCTAAATCTTTTCGCACTACTTGATACTTCACATTTGTCCAACCAGGTACCCTTCTCTCCAGCTACGCTTATCCCCTAATATCATTTTATTGTCTTCTCCTCACTCCATCATGCTGCTCTGCCACACTGCTCTACTATCTCTTCTTTTCTTAACCTCTATCCTAGCTTCCTATCAACACCATCTCCTTTCCCTCCCCTACACTATCAATCCCTTCATCCCACCATACCAAACTCACACAGTATGTTATAATTTCTAGCCTCTTCACCATCACCAATCTAGCACTTCACACATACAGATAGACTCATGAACATACATCACTTCAACTTCATAAATATACCAAACTTAGCCTCAAACATCCTAACCCCATTATTCATTTAAACACTAACCTCAGACTTAGCGCAGACATTCACTCTAACCCAGGTCCCAAGAATAATCCACTGGAAACAAATGCATTTTCTCATACAAATACTAACATTAACATCACTACCACCCTCAATAAATCAAACCTTTTTTCTTATAAACATGAACTTCAGGAGTCTATTAAATAAAATACAAGAATTTCATGCAAATCTTTCACGTTACTCTCCTGACATAGCAGTTCTGACTGAAACATGGCTGAAGCCCAACATACGGGATAGTAAAACACTAACCCAAGGCTATAATATTCACATAATGGATAGACTAAACAAATGAGGTGGAGGCATAGCTGTCACCTATAGAAATGCTCTCAACCTTCAACTCCTTGAACCTAACCCTCCACATTTCAGTAACACAGGACTGCTATTTACCAAACTTGCAATAAACTCTAAAAAATGTATAATTATAACAGCTATCTACAGCCCACCTGGAAACAGCCCTGCCATAATTGAGGGTTTCCTCCACTAGACATCCTTAATATTCTCCCAAGAAACCATAGTAATGGGTAACTTTAACGCAGACTGGATTACTTGTTCTGAAGACAATTCATCAAATTTCATACACCTATTTGAATTCTCCCAGCTTTTATAATCACCACCTAGAGTAGAAAAAACAACCACTAGACATTCAATACTAGACTGGATATTAACTAACAAACCATCACACACCTACCACTCAGGTTGCCTCCCAGATAATATCAGTGACCACCGACTCACCTACCTGGTTAGACAATGCCAACACATCAACAAAAGCACTGCATTCAGACAAACATGCAACAAAAAAAACATTTCTCACCCCAAACATTCTTATCTACATTACAACAATGTGACTGATCCCCACTATTATCACTCCCACTGGACGCTGCAGTATCATACTTCAAAAGCACATTTTTAACATCTTAAATAGCATAGCACCTGCTGGAACTGTTAGAATCAAAACAAACTATGCTCTCTGGCTGACAAAAGAAACTAAACTATTACTCAAAACCAGAGACAAAGCCTGGTCTCAATAAGCGTCCAACAAAACCCAAGCCTCCCTTGATTTGTCTCATCCTCTAACAAATAAAGCCAAAAAAACAGGTCAAAATTATAAAAAATCCTACTATACTGTAACCCAACAAAAATACCGAAACAGTCCCAAAAAATTCTGGGCTTCTATAAATCAAATAAAACCCCAACACCTAACCATATAAATTCTTCAGACAGTATAGCCAGGCAACTAAACACCTACTTTACAAACTCTATACTAACCCTAACACAAACCAACAACAATACTCTTCTAAACAATTCCACATATCCTGACAATACTTCCCACACCTTTTACCTCAAAATTGTAAAAAACAGTACCATAAAAAACTGCTCAGTAGACTTAGGCCTACTCCTCTCACTGCTAACAATCTCCTTTCTGAGTATCTCAAGCTGGCTGCTGACACAATCTCTTACCCAATCTCTATCTTAATCATTTTCTCCATTACAGAGCAGTACATTCCCAAGATTTGGAAAATTTCCTACATCACCCCATTACATAAAGGCCCTACCTCTACAGACTTCAACAGTTACAGGTCTATTGCCATCTTATCCTCACTATCCCAAATTCTAGAGGAAAGTATCAATTCCCAGTTCATGCCTTACTTAATTTTCAATTACCTTCTACCTAATTCCTAACACATCTTTAGAAACAACCACAGTTCCACTACAGCTTTCTTAAGCTTCACAAACTCCTTCAACCATTTCAGAAACAATGGCCATCTAGTCTCCTGCATTTTCCTTGACGTCCAAAGCTTTCAATACCATTTCCCATCAGAAATTCCTCAATGAACTTGCATCTCTTAAACTAAGCCACTCTGCCCTTACATGGTTCCACAATTACTTATCTGACCATCAGCGGGCTGTAAAATGGCAACACACACTCTCTTCTGTACTTCTTGTCCAATTAGGTGTTCACAAGGATCCAGTCTAGGTCCTCTCCTATTTTCCATCATCACCAACAAGATTCACACTGCCATCCACCAGGCCACTACCATACAATATGCTGATGACGCCACACTCACATGTGCAGCTCCCTCTCTTTCTAACTCCAAGATATAACCCAAAAATCCTTTACAGAGGTAGAATCTTGGCTCTTTGATGGTCAGTTAAACCTCAATCCCAATAAATCTAATTCTTGGCTCTTTGATGGTCAGTTAATCCTCAATCTCAATAAATCTAAACTTATGATTTTCTTGCACAACAACCCATCAGACCTCCTGTTGCCCTTCATGATACATTCATAGGTTCATAGGTAAGTACTAGGCTATCAGCCCTAGGGCCTATACAAGCCTAGCCAAACAGGTTCCCTGGCTTTCGCCACCCAAGAAAATTATTTTCCTGTGCCCCTGTTGAGCAGAGCCACAGCAGTGATTCCCGGGGTGAATTTCCTATTACCCATCCAGTTGTCAATATTTCTCTTAAAGAGGGCTAATGAGGAGCTTTGCTTGACGTGAATGGGCAGCCTATTCCAGAGCAGGGGAAGTCTCTGGGACAGGAATCTATCCCTCCAGCATGTTCTGTTTATTGTGGTGACAAGGTTTAGGTCCCTGGAGCATGTGGCTTGGAGAGATTAGGATTTATTTAAGTGTAGCATGTCCATCAGGTCTGGGTTATACATGGCTTTGTACATTAGGCAGAGGTTGCCTCAGTGTAGGTGATATGCAATGGAGTAGAGCTGGAGTTTTTTGAGATGGTCAACATATGGCATCTCTTTGAGGCTGGTAATCCTCTTAGTGAGGTACTTCTGTGGCCTTTCCAGCTGTTACAGATGTCTTGCGAGGTGCATGCCAAATGGGGTGTTGTACTCTATGATGGGTCTAATAAGGGATGAGTAGGGAGGAACAATGACCTATATTTTTCTGGAGGAGAACCCCTTTGTGATGAGGTGTGCCACATAGAAGGATTTCCTGACTACTGTGGTGATGTGATTATCAAAGGAGAGACTACTATCCACCTGTGTCCCAAGGTCTCTTATCACACTTTCAGTGTTTAGTAGGCTACCACTTATGTGGTAGTTCATGGGTATGATATTCTTCCCAAAGGGGATGACAATGCACTTCTTGGCATTGAGCTTTAGGCGATGACTTTGACACCAAGCATCAGTCTCAGTGAGGCCTCTTTGTAGAATGCCCACATCCTAAGGTGAATTGATTATGGCTCCTAGTTTGCAGTCATCTGTGAATTTCATTAGCCAGAGACCAGCTGTATTTGCCTGGATTTCAGAGAAGTAGATACCGAACAGGAGAGGACCCAGGATGGAACCCTGTAGTACTCCGCTTGTCACTGGCCTGAAGTCGGATTTGGAGTCAGCTATTTTCACTGTGTGGGTTCTGTCAGTGAGCCAGTTGGCCACCCATCTTGTGACATAGGGATTTATGCCTAGTCCAGTGAGTTTATCTATAATACCAGAGAGAGGGATGGTGTTAAAAGCCTTGGTGAGATCAAGATAGGCAGTGTGCACTACCTTACCCTCATCTACGGCTTTAGTGACTGTTTTGAAGAAGTCAATCAGGTTTAGGAGGCATGATCTACCCTTTACAAACCCAAACTGAGTGGGGTCCAGAGTTTGGATGTTACCTATGTCTTTGTTTATAAGCTCTAGGGTGATGTGTTCCATGGCCTTGCAGATCAGGCTCGTCAGGCTAATGGGGAGCTAGTTCCCAGGGTCTGTGGTGGCACCTCCTTTGTGGAGTGGGATAACCGTTGCTGTGTGCCACTCCTTAGGCACAAAGCATGAAGTAAAGCTGTGGTTGAACATGGTATTTAGGTGGGGTGCCAATTCATTCTGTAGTTCGTGCAGAATGCAGCCTAGGATGTTGTCTGGTCCCATAGATGCTGTGTTCTTGGCTTTGGAGAGCGTGGTCTTCACCTATGCAGCCGTGATTTCAGGGGGGTTGCAATCATCTGGTATGGGGATGGGGCCTTTGGGGGGTGAGGGGGGAATGAAGTTAGCACTGAACCTGTCTGCCAGGATGTTGGCAATATCAGTTGGTTTGGTAAATGTAGTGCCATTGGGCTGTAGCTCAGAGCAGATCTGAGTGTTGCCATTGAGATTCTTGACATAGCTGTAGAAGGCTTTGTGGTTGCCTTTAGAATCCAATGCAATTTTTATTTTTGTAACTAGCTTTGGAGGATTCTATGAGGATCTCAGCTTCTTGCTGAGGCTGACCAGGGAGTTCCTGCAGTCATGGGATTTTACACTTTTCTGCAACAGTTTCTTCTTTCTGTTGTAGAGCTTGTTTGTGGCAGGGGGCCACCAGATTGGCTTCCTTTTTCTGGGGGATAGTGTCTTGGTTCTGTTGGGGATAGCACGGTCCCTGCACTCGTGTATGTGCTTATACAGTGCACTTGCATATGATTCAGCAGTATTTTCCATCTGTGTGGGTGTAATGAATTTTGCCACTTCTGACTTAAGAAGCATGAAGTTGGCTTTGGAGAAGTTTTTTACAGTGGTTTCTTTAATGAGAAGGGGGTGGGATATGGATGTCTAGGGTGATTAGCTTGTGGTAGGACCTGACCAGCAAAAAGTTGACCTCTGGCATGGAGCATCTATTACCCATATTGGTAATGACCAGGTCCAGGATGTTGCTACCCCTGGTAGGGGTATGGACAAGTTGGTCCAGGGCACTGGAATTGATGAATTCCAGAAAACATTGGCCAAATGATTTAGTACATGAGTAGTTTTCCCAGTTCATGGAGGGGTAGCTGAAATGACCCAAAATTAGGGTATCGGGCTGTATCTTAATATTATCCAGTATATCGGGAAACATGGAGTGGGCGTTCTGGGGCATGGTGGGGGATCTGTAACACGTTACAACCTGAATTGCAGTCTTGCCCAGTGTTAATAGTACTTGGACAATTTCGGAGGCATTATGTTGAGCAACTAGTCTGGAGGTGTGGATAATCTTTATAAATATGGACACAGGGTTTATATTAGATTAGTGAACGCTTAAAAAAGCGAACGCTGATTGCTCGAACCTATGTTAGCGAATGTTTAAAATATCAAAGCAACAGAAACCCAAATTTTTTCCTAGGGAAAGAATTTGGTTGTCTGTTTCTGTTGCTTCAGTATTTTCAGTGCTGTGGTGGAAAGTTACGGGTCGGATTCAGGTAAGTGTGCGATTGTGTGGATGTGAGTTTTAGGGTGGGTTAGGTGAGTTAGGGTTAGGGCGCGGGTTAGGTATGTGTGCGATTGTGTGGACGTGAGGGTTAGGGCGGGGAAGGTGAGTTAGGGTTAGGGAGCGGGTGAGGTGAGTGTGCGATAGTGACGGACCTTAGGGTTAGGGTTTGGGTTAAGGTAAGTGGATAGTTACTGGTGTGTGTATAGTTTAGTGTAGGGTTAGGTGTCAGATTTTAGGTGTATGTGTGTGGATTGCTATTTATTTGGTGTGCTTGTGTTGTGTGTATGTGTTTTGGATCAGCGATTTTTTTCCCTTAAAAAAAAATCGCTGTTCTGACACTTCGAGATTGTAAGCTTTTGCTTACATAAGTTTGATCAATCAGCATTCGCTTTTTTAAGTGTTCACTGATCTAATATAGACCCTGGACACGCATCCTCCTTTAGTATTTTGGCCTGGGTTGGGTGGCCGAAAGGTGTGATAAGAATTGTAGCGTGATAATGCAGGGGTACTTTCTGGAGCCTTAAACCAGGTCTGTGTCACTGCACAGATGTTGATGTTCTCCATCTTAAGGAGAGCCATGAGTGTTTGCATTTTGAGGTTTAGACTTCTAGCATTGAGTAGCATTACCTTTAGATTTCACTTGTTTATATCTACTATGGTGGTACGTTTGAAGTTTGAGCCTTGCCTAAAAAAGGCACTATAGGGGCAGCAAGATACTTATCCATTATCAGGAATCCCAGCGGTGACAGGGGCAGGCCATCTCTGGCAAAGCATCTTGTCCTGTCGATCATGTCATCGCAGGCAGACAGATACTGGATCCCCTTGGAATGACAACAGAATCTTAGCCAATTGTTGAAGTCAATCATTTTGTCCTTGTACTGTGGCATCATTCTGGGTGATGGCAGGAGGCCATTCTTCTAATAACACAGAAATAGAACCCATTTCTTACATTAAGCTTCTTGGTGTTATAATCATAACAAGATGAGATTTGACAAACACATTACCCTAACTATAAAAAAGTTCACATTAAATTAGGTTCTGTCTACAAAATCAAACCCTTCCTCACCAACTCCATAAGACAAACTATTGTCAGCACACACCTAATCTCTACTCTTCTTTATGCCTCACCCATTCTCACCAACCTGTACAAAACAGACTTGGCAAAACTAGATGGCAGCTAAAACAAAATTGCCAGATTTGCCATCATCTCTCCTCAAAGATCCCATAACTATACTGCCCTATGCCAACTAAACTAGCTTGAGCTCCCCAATTACCTCACATACGCCCAACTCACTATGGCCCACAGCATACTTTATCACCCAGACAAGTGTCCTGCACTCTGCAATCTACTTCAATCTCAGCCTAATAAAAGACTACTTAAATTTTCTGACAAATTCCTCTTAAAAGTAGTAGTGTCCATACAGGACAGAGGTGTACCTAGACCATTTGGGGCCTGAGGTGAGAATCTTATTTGCCCCCAAGCAAACCAAAAGGAAAATGGCTCTAAGCACAACCTGAAGAGAAAACAACAAGACTCAATATTTCTGAAGAGGTTGACAAGCCTTAATGTCTCCTCCACACTCTTTGTCCCAGGTCTCTAAATGTGCCGACTCCAACACTGCAATGCAGTTAGAAAGAAAATATGTCAACAAAACTCAACTGTCATCCTGCTAAATGGGAAGACTTAACAACCCCAATACAACACAATGAATAAGACAATATACCCTCTGCATTATGAGATGGGAAGCAACTACTATAATTCTAAATTTAACAAGTTCTCACTCACAAAACAGTAGTGGGAATAAGATAGAATTCTGCACTACACCTTGGCCTTACTGCATGCACACCTTATATGCAATAAACTGCGTACAAAAGTGCTCTTCAAACACAGATGAGGTGAATCCCTGCAAAGAACAATGAGACACAGCATGGTGGCAGGGGGAATGCCACATGGTATCAAAGGTCCGTGCATATTAACTATCAAAATTCTGAGATATAGACATACCTCCGAAGCACAAGTTTTTGACCACTGCTTCAAAAAAATTATAACAGCAATATTTAAAATACGAGCCAACTGCCAAGCCACTAAATAATGGCATACATACCGCTGTTTCAGATTTCATATATTTGAACTTCTGACTTCATATCCTTCAGAAAATGCATACTAATGCAAAACCTATTGTTGTAGCAACTTTTAGCAACTTTCTAAATTTATAAAGATAGTATTTAAAATTTGACTTTATCAAAGTCCCTAATTAATGATGATATACATCTGAGTTTCAGACTTCATATCTTTCTTTCAGAAAATGCATGCAAAACACCAAAACATATTAATGATTCCAGCAAATTCTAAGTTTATAAGACCAGCAAAGTTCAAACTATGTCCCTGGCCACTGTTAGCTTCAAGAAACTAAATAACAGCATACTTTTTGAGTTTTCTTTCAGACTTTGAATCACATCCTTCTAGAAGCTTTCCAAGGAAATAGTAAGAAACAGCAAAGGCAAAACAAAGAATATTAAAACTTTGTCCCTGATTGTCACCTCATCTGCCCCCCATTATTTTGATCTTTGTTCAGACCTCTTGAGCTTAAAGTCAACTAGTATTCTACAAGTCAAGAAGAGGATAAAGTTTATTTGTATTAAGGATACTAGAGCTATGATCTAATCAAAACTGTTTCTTCTTTGAATAGTCCTTATATGGTTAATAACTAACTTATACATCTGTTTTTTTATAACATAATATAATTTACCAAATGCAGTAAAACAATCAGGCAGGTGAATAAACATGTTTTTGCTCCCTGACTAAACTTGCCCTTAATAGGTCAAAAGAGAAAGCAGAGGCATTGCCATATCTTTATGTGTTGTGCACATTAACGGTCACTCACTGCTGCTTAAGCATGGCAGCAACTTAAGACACAAGCCTTAACAGTTTTGCAAGAACCAGCTTCACAAGCACAACAAAAATGGATATCAATGTCATTAAGCCTCCCTCCCCAGTTACAAAAAGAGATGGTATGGTGCTGTAGCATTTAGGTCTGGAGCCTCGCAGAGCTTGATTGTCCACTCTGGTTCTTTGCTGAGTGCTTTCTGAGTGGAGTCTGCACACTTTGATCTGTGTGGGTTTTTTCTTTGCATTTGACTGCGGTGGTGGTGCTGTGGTAGCGTTGTTGTCTCACAGCAAGACGTTGTGCCATTCGATTCTCAGCTAGAGCGTCTTCTATGCGGAGAGATTCGTGAATGTACCTTCGTTCGGGCTGGCAAACTCGCCACGTAAAAAATCTACTGCCAATCATTAGCCGGCTGGAATTCCGCTATGGCAACCCCTAACCGGGGAAAGCCGAAAGACACAAACCAAGTTTCCTTTCAGGATTTCAAAGATTACTGTAGGTGAATTTGTGAGCCTTCAGATTTACTGTAGCTATGAGTAAACTGAGTCCGTGGGGAAAGCGAGTGTATGTGTGTGTTCATCTTCTAATAGAGTGGCATCCTACCTCCTGTCTTGCATATATTGAGTACTGAAAAAGGTCTGCTCCCCTCTATGATAAAAATAAAACAGCAACTTTTTGCTGCTGATTGTGGTAGGCAACTCATAACCTAAGCCTTTTCTACAATCCAGCACAAGATTTTAATAAAGCTATATACTAAATCCACCCAGCTTCTCTACCTTTAGCAAGCCAAATCTTCCTCTCAAAATCCAATCAAGAAATGAGTAAGAAACGTTTTCAGTAACTTTTTGTTGCCAGAAGAACCCTTTTGGCTAACATCTTGGAAATCCAATCCCATCTTCCAATATAATCTAGGACCGATTAAAAGAGTTTGGGAATTCCCCTTTTCATTGAAAATATCTTGTTGGAAGGTACATATTTTTTCTTTGAAGGGAAAGTAGAAGTAGTTGTTGCCACCTATTTGTTGCCCTGGGAAGCTTACTGTATCAGTTGTCACTTTGTAAATGTGTAATTATCTTGACTTACTATAAGTTTTAGTCATCTATACTAACTGCTAGGCCTCTGTGCAAGCGGCCAGAGAGGAATCTACTGTTATTAGTCCTGAAATAGTGAGTCATCATATATTAAGATTTTTTTTTCCTTTTTTGCAAATTATATCCTTGCCCTTTGTGAGTCTGAGCTGCAGTTTGAAATATATAGTATGCTGGCGTTTGTACAAACGAATGGGACATGCTTCAAATTGCACAACTAAGTTCCCTGCTACAATGTTTTGTTACCTGGGTTATTAATGTTGGAAGTATTTTCCCTTGGACTTTGGCTTTGCAACTTTCCAGTTTATTCCAAGTGTTACATTTACAGTGAGCAAGCCATCATGCCCACCCCTACCTAAACCCCTAACCAACTTCTACTACATGTGGTCCCACTACTCAAATTGGGGTCACTCTTGCCACAGCCAGGACCAAAGCTCAAGCACCACAGACCTGGTTATCTTCTTCTCATTCTTTGTCTAAGTGCATGGAATATTCTGAAATTCTGGGTATCACAAAAAAGGCAAAAGGTTCCATGGTAGGACAATATAATCAGGCAGGCTTTGGGCCGCACTCACTTCTCCCTTGCACTTCTATTTTTTTCACTTAGGTTTATTTATTCATTTATTCATTCATTCATTCATTCATTCATTCATTCATTTATTCATTCTTACCTACTTAGTAGTGAGGTGTGACTCACATGACCATCTGCATCATTGTTCCACACTCCTCTTCCCCCTGCAAAGCATAGTTTTTAAGAAAAAGAATTACTGATGTCTGTGATACTGTGGATACCAACTATAAAGACCACCATCTGCCTTCACCAACCAATCTGCTCCATCCAGGGACCAAGTTTGATGCCTTTGGGGTGGTGCCTAAAGCTCAGCCCCTACTTAAAATGTGTGACTTAGCAGATTGGCATCTAGCATGACTCTAAAATGGGGTGGGAAGCATTCATTATTGCAGGAAGGCTAGTAAACTAATTAGAGTAGTGCAGAAGACATGTTTATCTTTACTTACGGTAAAAAAAAGAAATAAAATAATTTCGGTACATTTTGCAGACCCTCAAGCCAACACTTGGGATGATTCTCCCTTTCACCCCACCCTCCTTACACTAATGTTACAGGCTATTTTTTTATGATGATGTCACACCTCACTTGGGATGATTCTTCCTTTCACCACACCCTCCTTACACTAATGTTACAGGCTATTTTTTTATGATGATGTCACACCCTAGAGGGTGTGGTTCCAAGCTTGTGTACCACAGCCTTGAACTTACATTCATTGTTCAGGTACTGGTACTTCAAATGATGAGCCACCACAGGAAACTGGCCACTCAACACCGGGATCCTCCATGGCAACACTATCAGGCAGTAAAAATGTATGAGGTCCTGTGGACTGGGAGTTTCTTCTGGCTGAACGCTTAACCACCCCCTTCTTCTCTTACCCTCTCTCCTATAGTCTCTTACCTACTTCCCACCCAAACTACTCTCTTATATAAACAAATCTGAAAAAAATAGGGGTGTCTGTCCCAGCACATAGGTTCATAGGTTCATGGGGTGTACTAGGCTAATGGTCTTGGAGCCTTTACAAGCCTGGCCCATAGGATTACCCTTGCATTCTGCCACCCAACCTTAGTTCCCAGTGCACCTGTCGAGTAAAGCCACTGGAGTGATCTCTGCAGTGAATTTTTTATATTCCATCCACTCATCAAGTTTTCTCTTGAAGAGTGCCAGTGAGGTGCTCTGCTTGACATGTATGGGAAGTCTATTCTATAGCATGGGCATTCTCTGGGTTATGAACCTGTCCATCCAGCATGTTCTGTTGATTGTGGTAATGGGACTGAGGTCTCTGGAGTGTTTGATGTGGAGGGATTGGGATTTCTTTAGATATAGCATTTCTAACAGAGCTGGGTCAGACATGGCTTTGCAAGTAAAGCAGAGATAGCCTCTAATTAGGCGATATGAGGGAAGACAATAGTTGGAGTTTTTGAGTCTGTCCATATAGGACAAGTGTTTAAAGTCTAGGATCCTCTTTGTGAGGTACTTTTGCAGACTCTCCAGTTGTTGCTGGTGTCTAGTGAGGTACATGCCAAATGGGGCATTGCACTCAATGATTGGCCTAATGAGGGAAGAGTAGAGGGAGAAAATAACCTCTTTCTTCCTGGATGCAAAACCCTTGGTAATGAGATGTGTCACATAGAAGGACTTTCTGACCACAGTGGCAATGTGGTGGTCAAAAGAGAGGTTGCTGCCAATCTGTGTTCCCAGATCTCTTATAATGCCTTCTGTGTTCAGTGGACTACCATTGATGCGGTAATTCATGAAAACCAGGATTTTCCCAAAGGGGATGACAACACATTTTTGGTATTAAGCTTAAGACCATGGTTCTGACACCAGTCATTGGTCTCAGCGAAGGCTTTCTGTAGGATGTCAACATCACTTGGGGAGTTAATAATAGCTAACAACTTGCAATCATCTGCGAACATTGTCAGCCAGAATCCCTTTGTGTTGGCCTGGACTTCAGACAAGTAGATACCAAACAGGAGAGGACCCAGGACCGAACCCTGTGGGACTCCACTCATGACTAGTCAGCAGTCTGATTTGGAGTCAGCTACTTTCACACTGTGGGTTCTACCTGTGAGCCAGTTTGCAAACCACCTAGTGATATAGGGGTTGATGCCTAGCTTAGTGAGTTTTTCTATGATTCCTGAGTGGGGAATGGTATCAAAGGCCTTGGCCAGATCAAGGTAGTCTGTATGAACCACCTTCCCTTCATCCACAGCTCTGGTGACTGACTCAAAGAAGTTGACAGAGTTGAGCAGGCATGATCTACCCTTCACAAAACCAAACTGTGTGGGATCCAGAGTTTGGAAATTCCCTGTATCCTTGTTTATTAGGTCCATGTTGATGCATTGCATTCTATAGCTTTGCATATCAGACTCATCAGGCTAATGGAGAGATAGTTCCTAGAGTCTGTAGTCACTCCTCCTTTGTGGAGAGGGATGACTGTAGCAGTGCACCATTTGGTAGGGACAAAGTCTGAGGTGAGGCTGTGACTGAACAGGGCACACAAGTGACGTGCCAGCATACCTCCCAACCATACCGAATTACTCGGTATTTACTGAGTTTTGGAGTCCAAATGAAGGGGTGCCATGATTCCCAATTGGCACCCCTTCATTTCTGATTTTTTTTGCTTCATTTGTTTAATTTTTTTAAAATTCGCGCTGTCGGAGCTGACGTCATCACGTGCATGATGACGTCAGCGCCGTCAGGGCTACCAGCCAGTCGGAATTGAGCTCAAGGAGCTCACGTCATTATTTCCGGCTGGCTGCGAGCAGGAAGGAATACAGCACCAACTCCCGAGTAGGCAGTAACACACTATCTATCACTATGGCAGTAATGCTTTTGTTTTTTTTTCCAAGCCGGCTGCGAGCAGCAATGGAAATGGAATTACAGGCAGCAGTGCTATCAGTTTTATTTTTCCAAGCAGCAGGCGCCAGGCAGCATGACAGGAGCAGGTAAGCATGGGACGGAACGTCCTCTTTCTTTACAGAAGCACTGAAGCAGTAATCACAGGCTGCAAGTGCAGAGGTTTTTTTTTATACTTTTTGAACAGCTCGTGAACTTTCTGGTGATTACTGCAGGGTGTTTGTGGAAATGGATTTAAGGTACTGCAGAGTGAAATGGATTGGCTGTAGTTTATTTCTGCTTTGCTAGTGATGAACAGAGTTCTTTAAGGTAAGTTCTTTTATTTCTTTACAGGCTACAGATCATGAGCAAAATGGATTTGATTCAGATTATTTCATTTCTGCGATACTGCAGTGTGTGTCTGGCGCTTAGTTCTGTTAAGGTATTTATTTCTTGTCTAAGGTATTTTTTGAACGGAGTTTGAACACCTTGTGAACTTTCTGGTACTTACTGCAGAGTATGTGTGTGGAAACAGATTTAAGGTACTGCTACTGCAGATTTCTGCTTTGCTAGTGATGAACAGAGTTGTTTTAATTGATTTATTTGTAGGCTACAGCTCGTGAGCAAAACGGTTTCGCTTTATTTAATTTCTGCGATACTGCAGTGTGTGTCTGGCGCTTAGTTCTTTTAAGGTATTTATTTCTTGTGGTATTAATGGAGTTTGAACAGCTCTTGAACTTTCTGGTGCTTGCTGCAGAGTGCGTGTGTGGAAACAGATTTAAGGTACTGCAGAGCAAAACAGATTTGCTTTAGTTTGTTTCTGATTTACTAGTGATGAACAGAGTTCTTTAAGGTATTTATTTACAGCTCATGAGCGAAACAGATTTGCTTTAGTTTTTTTCATTTCTGTGATACTGCAGAGTGTGTGTATATTTATTTCTTGGAGTTCTCTGTCTGGTGCTTTAGTTTATTAATGGACCCAAGTTGGAAGTGTTGCTTCAGCTCTTTACTCAAACGAGCACGCTTTGTGTAAGTGTCTGGTTTCTTTCAGCCAGTTCGCCATCTCATAATTCAAACAAGCTTTGTGCTCTGGCTGACGTTTTCAAAGAAAGGAATAGGATTTCTTTGCAGATAGGAAAGGATTATTTCTGGCAGAAGTGTGTGTGTGTGTGTGTGTGTGTGTGTGTGTGTGTGTGTGTGTGTGTGTGTGTGTGGTAATTGTATAAATGAGTGACAGTGGTTTGAAAACATCTCCAAGTCCTAAACCTTAGTGTAATTACCCACCCCCATGTGCACCAATGGTACTGGAACCTGAGAATTTCCACAGTCATATCCTTAAAAAGAAAGGTGTAGATTAGGTTGGGCTACAGGTAGAAATTTGCCAGAAGTAGATAAGCATTTTTGTTTAGCTTAAGAAGAGAAGGTCTGTAAGCCATGGAGTCTACAATATTGCAACACTCCTCTGAATGGCTGAACGGTGCTGATTATGGTTACACCTTAGAAGGGTAATAAGACTGAAAACTAGAGCATGCTTTCATTTTTGCAAACTGATTACAAAGCTATTTCTAAAATTGTGAGTCAAAGACTAGTGTCATTTGATCACACCACCCAAACCCTTTATGAATCCATGCAGCCAAGACTAGGTCAGTATAGAGAAGGAAGTAATTGGAGTACTGGTGTTTGCTTTTGAACGTACTACAGAACATGTGTAAGTGCTAAAGGCACTGATAATTTTGTTTCATGCTCATAGGCAGAGCAACAGTGCCTATGATGGTCTTGATTTTTGACTGAACAGTGCATAGGCACTTTATAAAGGTTTGGCATTTTTAGGCCCTAATTACAATCACTTCCTTGCAGTGACTACTAGGACAGAACAGCACAATGCATGAGGTATTATACAAGTTCACAAGATCAAGGAATATAATTTATTAAAGTCAGGAAGGTGTATCAAAGAAAAGAACATATGTATGTTTCTTGTGTTGTGTGCAAGGGGCCATTGATTTGAAAACAGCCCAAAGGTAATCTTTATCCAAAACTGGCCAGATGCATTTTCTTTGGATGTGGTGTGGGTTTCAATGCTCATAGGTTCATAGGATAGTACTAAGCTAACTGCCCTTGTGAGCCATTTTAAGCCTAGCCAATTATCCCTTGTGAGACTCAAACCCTGCACCTTGTGTTTGTAAGGCAAACACTTTAACCATTAGGCCACCCTCCCAACTGTTTCAATGAATGAGTTTCAAGGGCAGAGAAGTTTTAATGCCAAGTCTGTTTTCATTGTGAGACAGTATTGCTTTACCAGATGTCTATTACTGTTTGCGCATTGCTGTTCTGTAAAATGTAAAAATAACATCCAAATCATTGTAGAAGTAAAGCAGTATGCACACATTTAGTGTTTATGGTAAATGAGGCAAAATAGCCAGGTAATGGGACATTGATATGGCTGCAGGGGGACTCTGGTGCCATATTTTGGTTGTCTGTTCTTCAGTTTGTGTTTTGAAAGTTGGTGTCCCACAATTCCATTGGAGTGGGTGGGGTTACATAATTACATATGCAAATCAGATGTTAATCAGCGTACAGATTTGTATCTATTTTTCATGGGCCTTGTCCAGATTTTTGATGTTTCCAGGTTGAGAGGTATGTGTGCCAGTTCAATCTATAGTTCCTGTAGAACACAGCCAGGGATATTGTCAGGTCCCATAGAAGCTGTGTTCTTGGCCTTGGACAATGCTGTTTTAACCTGTGCAGCAGTAATACCGGGTGCATGACAATCTACTGGTATTGTGACTGGTCCTTGGGGGGGTTGAGAGGGGTAAAGTTGGCACTGAATCTGTCAGCCAGTATATTGGCAATATCTGTTGGCTTGGTATAAGAGGTTCCATTGTTCAGTAGCTCAGAGCAAATCTGCATATTGCCGTGGAGATTCTTTATATAACTATAGAAGGCCTTCTGGTTGTCTTTATGATCTGCTGCAATTCTGTTTTCAAAGCTAGCTTTAGAGGATTTGATGAGGGATCTCAACTTTTTGGTGAGGCTGATAAGGGAGTTTTTCCAGTCTTGGGACTTCACCTTCTTCTGCATCAGTTTCCTCATTCTGTTGTAGAGTTTGTTTATGGCAGGGGACCACCAGATTGGCTTTTTTTTTTTGGAGGAGAGCATCTTGGTTCTATTCGGTATGGCGAGATCCATGCATTTGTGTATGTGTTTGTACAATGCATTGGTATATGATTCAGCGGTCATGCAACTATTCTCCATTAGCATAGGTATCGTGAAGTTAGATACCTCTGTTTTTAGGAGCCCAAAGTTAGCTTTGGAGAAGTTTTTCATGGTGGCTACCTTTGCGGGGTGGGGGACGGGGATGTGGATTTCCAAGGTGATTAGTTTGTGGTCAGATCTAACCAGGGAGGAGTAGACTATTGGTGCAGAGCAATGGTCACCCATGTTAGTAATGACCAGGTCAAGGATGTTGCTACCTCTAGTTGGGGTAAGATTGAGCTGGTCCAGGGCATTGGAATTAATGAATTCCAGGAAACATTGGGCAAGTGTATTGGTACATGAGTAGTTTTCCCAGTTAATGGAGGAGTAGTTGAAGTCACCCAGTATTAAAGTGTTAGGTTGGACCCTAATATTCTCCAGGGTGCTTAGGAACGTGGAGTGCGAATTTTGGGACATGGTTTGGGACCTATAGCAGGCTATGGCCTGAATTGCTGTTAGCTGCACCTGAAGTATCTCAGATGCATTATGTTGGGCTACCAGTCTGGAGGTGTGCACATTCTTTATGAATATGGAAACATCACCTCCTTTACAGCTTCGGTCTAAGTTTTTGGGCCGAAAGGTGTGGAATGAGTTATAACCTGGTAGCGCAGGGGTGGTTTCTGCTGCCTTGAACCAGGTCTCTGTTATGGCACAAATGTTGATGTTTTCCATTTTAAGGAGTGCTTCGAGAGAGTGCATTTTGAGATTTAGACTTCTAGCATTGAGCAGCATGACCCTCAGATTGCATTTCATTTTTTCTAGCTGTAACAGTGGGTAATTTGGTCTTTGGAACACTGCCTAAAAAGGCACTATAGGGGTGGCAAGAGCTTTGGCCAGTATCTGGATGCCCAGGGGTGACAGATGGAGGCCATCTCTGGCAAAGCATCAAGGTATGTCAATCATGTCATCCTAGGCAGACAGATACTGGATCCCCTTAGCATGACACCAGAAACTTAGCCAATTGTTGAAATCAATCATTTTCTGCTTGTACTGTGGTATCATTCTGGGTGATGGTAGGATGCTGCTCAGGGCTAGGGTCATACCCGCCTGGGCTACATAATCCGAGAGCTCCTCCATGTCTTTTTTCATGTAGTCCAGGGAGGTACATCTCAGGTCATTCACACCCACATGTCATATCTGTACCTGTTGTCGAGGGACCTGAGTGCATGCGTTATGTGGCAAATCCTGGTGCCTGACATGCAGCTGATTGTTACTTTCTCCTTATTCAACCTAGTGAATGGGACATCAGTGTGCCTCACTATCAATTCACTTATGTATAGTGTGTTGGGCATGCTGTTTTGCCTTAGGGGCTTTGGTTGAGTAGCACACTGTTTAGGAGAGTTATGTGTCTCATGATTAGTGTTGTGTTGTGGTCAAGTGTGTTTCTGCCTTGGAGGTCTCTGCTGCCTTGGTAGATTTTTATTGAGAGCCTCCACAAAGGTGGGTGTGTGGTTTGTGTTTTTATGTGAAGGGAGTACTGGTGTGTGTTCTGTAGGGCTATGTGTTCCATGTGGTGTGTTGCAAGTGTTGACTTTCTCCTCTTCACCAGCAATTCCAGTCTTGGCTGGAGAGTGCGTGGCTTCCAATTTGGATATATAAGTGCATCCCTCACAAGTCTGAGTGTTGGGAGGTAAGAGTAGAGGGTTGTCAATTTACATGAGGCAGTTGCTGCATTGCCTCAGGATGCCCAAGTTCATCAGGATGATAGGAGAAAGCTCAGGGAACTGACCTTTAGACATGCCTGGAGGGGTGGGCATTAATAATAAGTACTGTTGCTGTTTCCTTGTAGAACGTTTAGTGCTGGTAGCACTTTTGTGCGCTACAATAATTGCTACAAGAAGTCTGGTAAAGTGTTAGAATAATAAGCTAGTAAAAGTGCAGGAGAGGAGATAACTAGCAGATCTAAGGGAAAAATTGAAGAGCAGACTTTGGCACTGCTCAAAAGCTTACAAACAGTCCTGGATACAGAAAAATCTGTATATGGACTAGACTAGTTACAGGAAAGGTGGGAAACAAGCACTAATGAGGGCTTTTAAACCAGAAAGTTGAAAGAGATGCAAAAACTGCCCAAACGGCCAATGAACTACAATTTCTGGGCCTGAAACCACTCCTCTTGTGATAGATAGGCTACCTAGTGCTTGCCACTCCCACTGATAAGCTAGAAGGCTTCCCTCCAACACAGAAAGGCTTGGGGGGGGGCTCAGAAGTTTACAAACAGTCCTGGATACAGCAAATCTGTTTCTGGACTAGGCTAGTTACTGGAAAGGTGGGAAACAAGCGCAAACATGGGCTTTTAAACTAGAAAGTTGAAAGCGATGTAAAAACTGGCCAAATGGCCAAAAAACTATAATTTCTGGGCCAGAAACCACTCCTCTTGTGGTAGATAGGCTACCTAGTGCTTACCACTCCCACTGATAACCTAGAAGGCTTCACTCCAACACATAGTACTCTTCCTTTCCCACCTTTTCTTGAAGAAGCCTTTTCAGAATTTCTTTCTGTTTCCCTCTTTGTTATGTCATCTCTTTTTCAATCTTTCCTATCTCCCCCTATCCATTTTTAAAGCAAACAACAGGGTATCCACATAAGAATACCCCCAATGTAAAACATGTTAAACTCCTTTATAATTTTTTCAGCCTTAATAAGAGCTGTGATGTGTTACATTACCTTAACTTTTTTAAGTGTACTTGTGCATAGCCAAATGTCCTCAATATCTGAGTATGTATGACATGATATGAAGTCTAAAGTTTCCATGTAGTACTTTACACATTCATAAGCATTAACTTCAGCACCTTTATACTTTTGTCACAAGTAGGAATGATTATTAAAACTAACATTAACTTAGTTAGAGTGAGTTACCTGTGCTTAGTGTATCTGCTCATAGGTGTACTGATACTCTTTGTAGATAACTGCTATGCAGTTGCAAACCTCGGGACAATGAATACCACCCCACTTCTCAAACTTCAACTTTAACATATAACCACTACATACATGTGACTAAATATGATTCTGCCAAATGAATCATCTACCAAATATATATATATATGTGTGTGTGTGTGTGTGTGTGTATGTGTATCTCTCTCTCTCTCTCTATATATATATATATATATATATATATATATATATATATATACACACACACACACACACACATATTTATGTGTATGTATCGATCTTTATACACACACACACACACACACACACACACACACACACACACACACACACACACACACACACACACACACACACACACACACACACACACACACACACACACACACACATACACACACACACACACACACACACACACACACACACACATATAGATATGCAGAGCTTTAATAAGGATACTAACTTAAAAACACACAAGCAGGTTATATGGTTTAAAGTTAATGAAGGACAGCTATAAACAAGCATAATTAAGGTTTGCTGCTCATAAAGTCATTCATGACTTTTGGGTCTAAAGGAGATCCTGAAAGGACTCTGGAGGGAGTTACAGACACCAGAAGGAAGAAGAAAGAATGAAGGGAATTTAGAAAGATTGCTTTGAGGGAGAAGAGCTGAATCCCTTCAGAGGAGAAGCCATTTGGATTTATCCATGCCTGTGAGGAAGTAGAAACAGATGGCACTTCCCATTATCCTTGTGCAGAAAATCAAAGAGAGCTGTTCTATCCTTGTGGACGTGTTATGTACTGTTTCACTGGACAGGTTTTTAATGTGCTAACTGCATAAAATCTTCCTAAAAATGCCTGAATTGATTATACTGGGCCTGTCTGAATTAAGTAAAACTTTCAGAGCATGGGTCTTTACTACAGAAAGAACTTTGTTTGTGATTGTAACTTGGCATTTTTGTTGAACTTTCTTTTCAATAAATATATACTTCACACTGGAAAGTTGGCTGCAGTAACTCATTTAACAAGAACAAGAAAAAACATGTACAAATACACACATGCACACACGTACACACACACACACACACACACACACACACACACACACACACACACACACACACACACACACACACACACACACACACACACACACACACACACACACCTGTATGCATCTCTTTAGATATAGATATAGATATACAGATGCATGGGTGTGTGTGTGTGTGTGTTTGTATGTCTTGATTCGATAATGGAAAAATCTGTTACAAAGGCCATATAATTAAAACTTATTGTATTACCCTTACTTTAGAAATTCATTCTGATTTATTATTTCACCATCTTCCTATTTTTCATCCCCTAGGAGGCAGAATCTATTTTAGAAAGTTTTGTTCTGTAACGTTTTTAATAACATCCCCAGTGTCTCAAAATTCCTTAGTGTACTAACATCCATGATTCTGCCTATATTATTAGTCCTTTCATCTAGGGCAACAAGCAGAGACCATGCACTGAAAGAAAGTATTACAACCAAAAATCTAAACTGAAATCTACTGTTTTCTGTTTCCCTCACCTTTCCCATTCAGTTTATTACAGCATATTAAACTAGACTTACAGAGCACAATGGTGTCTCCTTTAGACTCATTAGTTTGTTAAGATGGTAGCTTAGTTTTTCAAAAATTTGTACTCATTTATTTTTACCAGAACTGTATTTTAGGGTTATACAATGAATCTTCCTAGCATGGGAAATGTGAAAAAATAAAGCCCAGAACACAGAAGGGAGAAATAGTTAACTAAGGGTTTTTGGTGGGGGGTAATCCCCTCACATTCCACTATCTTATATATGCCAACTCCATTCATACCAACTCAAGAAAGGGAGAAATCTCCCAAAAGAAGGAAATCATTGACAGTCCACACTTAGAAATTCCAACAACAATTTCCTACAGAAAACAACGATAAACATTAGGTTCTTCAGGCAAGTGATGCTCAAGGAATTTCAGTTCAACCACCTGTACAGAAGTCATATTTTAGATATTTCTGTAGTTGCAAATGTAATTATCAGTTTGTGTTTGGTGAGCTCATAGTTTAGATATCTATAGCCATTCTCTGATAAAGCATAACTCAGAAGTTTCAACATACTCAAATAAATAAGCGTAATGACACGTATTGTAGATATATTTTTCATTCCTGATAAATTCAGTAGTTTTCTTTTAACATAACATTGTCATTCTTATCTAATAATAGGTACTAAGCTTGGCTATTTTTATTAAATCAGTCTTCAATTATAATATTTTCAGCTTTACGAGCCTGAGTGCATATATGAATTATTGAGTAAGAACTTCCCATTTTTGTTCTTGAACTCACTGGTTTTGGGACGTCAGAAAGAGGTTGAGCAAGCACTGTTGTAGTATTCTTAAAGTGTATTATAACTCAGAGTGAATAGTTAATCATTTAGTTTTGCTGTGTATTCATTTGTCAGCCTCAGATTATCCTGGTGCCTGTCTGTGTGGCTTTCTCTGTGAAACACAGAAATATGTGCAAGAGCACATGTGCACACACACGAACACATAAACATGAGCATGTATACACACACATGTGCACACACACACATACACACACACACACACACACACACACACACACACACACACACACACACACACACACACACACACACACACACACACAAAAGCATGCAAAAGCACAGATATACCACAGGCTGTATGCAGTTCTGCTGTTTTTTCCTCTGTAAATTCACCTATGCACCTCATTATATTTATATCCAAACCAAAGTGTAAAAAGGTCACAGAGACCAAAGGGTAAAAGTGGTCACACAGGCTAGGTCATTCCTGCATTATTCACTAAATGTACAGTCAGATATGAAGCTACCCCAGTCCCGTATGTTTGACTGACATCAGGGCTATTTCAAGGACAATTAGTTTGCAATGAATGACAAAATCCCCTCAGCATATGTATAAAATCAATGTGTAAACTAGTGTTACTGGGTAGCACGAACACACTATGCTGCTACAACCATCACCCTTGGCAAGGTTAGATTGCTAAAGTCCTGGCCATTAATCTCACTGTGAAAATAAAATGTTCTAATTGCACTGTGAAAGTGCTGGTAATGATATTGCTTTTGGCGCTAGTTGATGTAATTTAATTCAAACTGTGAAGATAACATTCAGCATTCAGACTGTCTTTTAATGTTATCAAGCATCTTTTTTGGCCTGTGGGTAAAAAGATGGTCAAGTACAAATTAATTCACCTAAACTAAAATGTATAACAAGAAAGAAGGAAAAAAAACTGCTTCTGCATTATACTGGAATATTATGTCAAGGATAGTAGCACACTCTAAATAAGGAGTGCATAATTTTGGTTCATCTTTGTCTCTTAGTCCACATATTCTGTTCAAAGGTTAAACCAGATCTGCTCATGTTAAATTCATGGAATATTATGAGGTTAAGCAGGTAACAGAGGGAGACGTGGAAAAAGATACCAGGATATGCAATATGCATTATCTACAATTTATTGATGTGTTATGTCTTCACGGGGTTACTATTTAAAACATGTCCACATAACTGTATCTAATGGATTGCATAATATTGCAGTGATTGCAGTTCAGTACTGGCTTCAAGCCAGACAAATGCATCTGCATTAAAGAATGCTTTTATTTTTATAGAGTACATGTGATCAGCTGCAAACATATGCAAACTAATACCATGCATATCTACACTAAAGCACACATGTGAAATGCACAGGCACATAGACACAGAAGCATGCAAATACCTCACAGACATGCATGCATATGCAGAAACTTGCATGGATACACACATTAATGAGAAAATGTATAAACAGTCCATAAAAAGATTAACGCTAGAGATGGTATTCATAGTCCCATGATTCACACCTTCATAGTGGTTATTCGTGAAGAGTGCTGCTGCCCCTATGTGAAAATACATTAATCACAAGTTATTTGCAATGACTATATTGATGTGAAATCTTCTGGAAAAAAATGTCCACTTTCATTAAATATATACATTTTGTGAAGTTAAGCTTTAAGTATGTGCCAACTACTACATGGAAACTTAAATACTCATATAATTTCAGAAATGTTCTGGTATTATGGACAAATGTGGCTATGATCAAGCACATTAAAAGTACTGATGCATATTTAAGGTAAGTGGCTCACAGCTATTTATATTAACTTTTGAAAAAGTAGGCTTATATTATATAGTTTTTATAGGGTTGTCCTTATGTGAGCACCCTGACCTTTAAAAGATTGTAAAGGGGAAGGCAGCAGAGATGGAAGAATGGAAAACATAACAAAGATGGACACACACAAGGAACACATCCTTACCTGAGGAGGTGGAAGAGGAGGGGTACTATACTTTTGACTGGGGATAGACCCACTATTTTTCATTTTTTTCTTTAAAATGTTTATTTGCGTAGAAAATAGGCTAGAAGGTGTAAGAACATGGATTAGGGAAAGAGGGAGGTGAAGAGGAGTTCCTCCTGAGAGCACCCCCAGTCTACAGGACCTTAAACATTTCTACTGCCTGATGGTGTTGGTGCAGTGAAGGACCCACATTCTGAGAGGATGTAGGCCTGTGGTGGCTTGGTAATAGGAATGTTCTGGGGTAGTAAGTCTAAAACTCATTGAAGAGCATCCTGCTGCACCACCAAGTCTTAAAGTTCACAGTCTGTGCAGCTTGCCAGGTTGCACCATGCCAGGGTGTCTACAGGACCAGTATCACTGCACCAACCTGTGAGTATGTACCTGGATGGGCAAAGGATGAATATTTCCTGACCTTGGAGGAATGTGGTGCTCCTGGGACTTCAGGACTGGTGTAAAAATGAAGAGAAATTGGATGGAAGGGGGAAAAAAAGAAAAAAAATACAAAGTAATTCATAATTAAAATAAAAAAAGAGAGAGAGGAGGGTGGAGAGACAATCAAGAAATGAAGACAATAAATTGACTCAACTTATAATTTCTTAAAACATAGTGCATTCTTTATTAATAGTCTTTACTTATTTTTATTAAATCTTTATTCAGAAAAAAAAATATTCTGGGAAATGATATTGGAAAGCTATGAACAATCAGTAGAAGAGTATGAAGTGGTGGTGGCTTTTACATTCGGAGTATACTGATAATAAAGAGATAAGGGGGTATGACGTATGAAACAATAACACATTTGGAACAAATTACCCATACTGATTGCACAGCAGTTGTGCAATGGAAGCGCACTACTTCCTTTGTTATATTTCTATATAAATTACTTCTAGATTTGTTCTTGCAAAACAAACTGGAAAAATCAGTTCTATTTGACACATTGCTTTGGTGAAAGATATATTTTTTTCAGAATCATGTTTGCATGCAGATGAGCAACTTCATTTAGTTAAGTGTCTTTGTTGCTGACAGGAATGATAGGCAATCTCCTTGGGCTGCATAAAGAAGACATAAAATGGGGTATGGTTGCTTACCTATTGTAGATGTATATTCAGATGTCTCTCTTCTTGCTTAACTGTATTCATCAGCAAATCACAATTTCTTTTGTACTTCCATGGAATCTCTGTGCTTATATGCATGCATAATTTAATTAGTAACACACAGAATTTCTGCATTCATTTCTACTGAATCTGAATTAATATCTCCCTCGTATGTTTACAATTATTAATTAGTGAAGCACAGAATTTCATAATGCATTTGTATGGAATATGTATTTTACATTGATGGGACTGTGAGATGCAAATGATTCATGTTAATACTATAACATGAATGCCATTCACATTAAGAAATATTAATAGTTGGGGGCATAGCCAAGATGGTGAGCAGCTAGCAGCATAAACATTTGGCTCTGCTTCTTTTCAATGATGCTGACAGCAATATTTTTGTCATAGTTTACAAAATCAATTTCTACGATTAATGTTGTGTATCAGAGTTAATTCTGTGATAATATCCAGAAAAAAATCAAGAAAGCAACGTTTTGTGAGTTTTCTAAGTCATAGTCCTGTCAGAAGTTTTTAGACAGATCCAGTCATGAGCCACTCTAGTGTTTCTTCTTGGGAGAGTTTGATGAAGAGGGACTTACAATTTATTCTTACAAGTATCCATGATCTTTCAGTTAAAATGGACAAGCTTAAGAGCAAAATGGATAATATAAAGGAAGACTGCAAGAAACAGCTGGATTTATTAAATGAAGTTATTAAAGAAACAGTTCAGATTTCAACTATAAAAGAAGCAGTAAATGACATGGATGGAAGGTTGACTGAAAATGAAAATCATGTTGAATTTATCCTAAAACAAAATGCTTTACTTCTGAAAAAGGTAGAAGATCTGGGAAGTAGATATAGAAGGAATGATATCAGAATTTGTGGACTACCAGAGAAAGAAGAAGGAGACAACATGATACAATTTGTAAATAACTGGTTATCAAGAACTTTAAATCTACCAGAATCACTTTATTTTGGCCTAGAGAGACCCCATAGGTCTCTTTCAAATTCTTCTTCAAAAAATAATCATTCAACTCCTAGATCTATAATTGTTAAATTCCTTTCAACTCAGGAAAAAAGATTTGGTATTAAAGACAGCCTGGTCATATTCAATAAAATTAAGAGAAACACATCAGATTTGACAATGACTATTTGTCATCAGGGATTTTTAAATGAAAAGCATGCATCCCTTTAATTAAGAGCTTAAAGAAGTTAATCATCAAATCTCAACTTATTTTTCTAGCAAAAATTAAGGTCTTTCTTCCTGAAGGACCAAAAATCTTTAACACGGCTGAAGAAGCTTTGAACTTTATTCAGATGAATAAACATTTAGACAAACAAATGGACTGGTCCTTAATCAGTTTAAAGAGACAAACAACTAGAAATGGATAAACAACTAAAAAAAAAAAAAAACAGCAAAAAGTTTAAAGAAAAGTGATTTATTTTCTGATTTTATTGTTGCTACTGTTGCTACTGTTGTTCTGAAATGCTGCTTTAATCTCCTTCTGAGGAATAGCACCGACCAAAAGTAAAACCTTTTCATTTCCTTGACTGCACAATTTAACAATGATAATAATAGTTATTAGTTTTCTTAAATTTTACATTTTTATATTGAATCCTAATCATTTTTCCAGTAGTAGTGATTAGAGTACTATGAAACAATTAGGTTCAGCTTCAGTAATAGTATTTCTCTTTCTTTCTTATTTTTCTTTCAACACAAAATATAATCTGTCTTCACTTTATTTAAGTACTTTAAGTAGATATATTTATCATAAACATTAGATTGGTTACTATTTTAATGAGATGTTTCACTATGTTATTTTTGCCTTTTGTTTTTCCTATATCAGTGTTTAAATTATAGTTGTCATTATGAATAATGTCAGATTCTTAGAAATCTGCATTACTTCAAAGAAAGTCTGTAAATGCCACTAACTTATTTAGTATCTTCTTGATATAGTTGGTGGGTTGTAGTATGTTTAAAAGTGGGAAGTGTTTAGTTTGCTTTAATGTATTTCCTTAATTTGCAGCTCATTTTGTGCAATTGTAAGCCATATTTCAAACTAGAAAAGTGTTGCTGCTGCATTTTTCCACCTTGCCAACTTGTTTGATTAACAAACTAGTTTAAAAGTAGCCATGAGACTGCTTTTACTCATTGAGACAGCCCAGCTGCATTTTGGATTTATCATAGAAGAGGACATGATTCGTGACCTTTCAACTTTCAACTTTGAAAACGCAGGAAGAATACACTGCAGAATGTGTAAATGAGCAGAAATGGGAAAATCTAAGTAATAAACTATTTTCTAGTCTTTCAGTTATTGATTTGGCAAAATATAATTTTTAATTTTATAATCTTTTAATTCAGTGATGTTTTCAACAAGTAAAACATGTGTTTTGAGTTATTTAGTATACCTGATTAAACTGCATTGATGTTAATAATAAATGGGTAATATAGTTTTGATAATGTCTGCATAGGTATTTTATGTACATTTATTTTATCGTCTAAAAGAAATAGTTTAGTTTGTTTGATGATTTAATACTGTTTATTAGTCTGATAGGTTAAAAGTATCTTCTCTCCTTTATAACAAAAATACACCTTATTGAGTATTTCTTTAAATATTAAGGCTTTTGTAGAGAAACTTTATAATGCTATTTATAACATTTTTAAATTTTAAGTTTAATATAACTAATGATATAATAGGCTCTAAAATAATAAGGAGAAAGGATGCTCTAACAATAATATAAAACATATTATGATGAGACAATTGAATGTTTTAGATTATTATTCACAAAATGATATTCTAAATAGGAAATATATTTTTAGATATTTTATGTAGATTTGTTTATTGATTAGAAATGGGTTTGACTGTTTGAGTTTTGTTATAGATGATTAGTCTAATAGGTTAATAGCATCTTCTTTTCTTAGAATAGAGAGACGCATTATGTATTATATTGCTAGACATTAATGGTATTACACATAGGTATTTTCAATCTGTTTAGGGTATGGGGAGGTATTTTATAACACTATTTATAAATTTAAGTTTAATATGTTTAATGATGTAATAGGTAATAATTCAGAAAAAAGAGAAGATGCTATTACATCAATATAGTAAATGCTATAATGAAATAATTAAATGTTATATATTATTATTCATAAGATAAACATAATATAATGTGAAATGAATAACAAGTTTAATATAGAACCTATTATTCATACGTTAGTTTTAACACGTTGTAACACATTGTAAGGCTTATAAGTACTGAAAAGGTCACTGCAGCAAATGATATATATATATATATATATATATATATATATATATATATATATATATATATAAAACTAAATTTAAAATCCAGTGATAAGACTATTTAGAAAACAATTTTAGAATAGAGAAACCATTATCTTGTCACCCCATTTCTCAATCAAACCTAACAAGAATAAGAAAGAACTTTTGATCATAAGTTTGAACTTGGATAGAGCTTTTGATTCTATTAATTGGTTTTATTTACTTAAAGTACTCAAAGAATATAATTTCTCTTTAGAATTTATAGATTTAATATTGAAATTATATAACAACGTATTATCGTTTGTTAAAATAGGATCATTTTTTACAGCAAAAATGTTTACAAACAGAATTACAAACAACAGAACAACAACAACAACAGAATTTTACAAACAGAATCAATACAAATAAAACACACTGGGTTTATTGTGTTGTATTGTATACCGCTGTAATATATATTTGTCTTGTATATCTACTTCAATTCCTATTGTGTAAAAACTTTCTTGACTTTCAAAGTTAAGCTGATGTTATGTAAATATTTCTGTGATTGTATGGAGCTTTTCTCCCTGGGCCTCCACTGAAAATGGGTCATTGGCCTATGGACTTTTCTGGTTAACAAATGTCAATAAATAAATAAATAAATAATAAATAAATATTTTTATCTAGCTCCTTCAAAATAATAGAAGGCAAAAAACAATGATGTTGTTTGTCTCCTTTGTTTTTTGCTTTGTCAATAAAGCCTTTTACTAATTTTATTAGATCTAATACAACAATACATTTAGGTTTTTCATAGGTGAAGGTTATACTTCCAAAATTCAGCTATTTTACTAGCAAGTGGTGACATTGTATCTTCATTAGAACATACACTTAATGCAAAAAAATTTGAAAAGATTTCATGTTTAAGTTTTAATCATAATAAAACAAAAATGTTACTTATTAATAAAAATAAATACTTTTTTAAAACAAGACTTATGCTTGTCAGAATTGTTCTAATTGCAAGTATATTTTGGGTGCTAATAGTTTTTTTTTAATCATATCAATTATGTTTTGGAAGCAAAAGAAAGAAATAACTGTCAGAGTGAAGGGTAAGTGAATTTGGCTTGTAGTTCAAATTGTGATTCTGTCTATGTGGGGGAAAACACAAAAAATTTAAATAATAGGATTAGGGAACATGCTTGCTATTAAAAGGAAAGATAAGTATAATGTTTTGGTGAGACATGCATTGATTTATACAGATTTTAGGAAATTAAATTTTTTTTGCAATAGAAAAAAGTTGAGAAGAGTAGGTTTGTGGAGGGGTTTAATAAATACTTGGGACTTTTAAAAAATTACAAGGAATTTAATTGCAAAAATATGAAAATTAAATATTTGGGAATTACTACAAAATCTAGTTGACAGAAATCAGTTTTGGTAAATTATAAAGATTTAATTGATATACTACTAAATCTAATTAATCACTGGAATACATTGTTTTTTAGAATGGAATACATGCTTACAGTGATCAAAATGATAACCCTACCAAAAATTAAATTTTTGTATACAGTTGTTGATTATATGTCCATCCAAAAAGATTTTAAAATATTTAAATTCATTTTTACTTAAATTCTTGTGGTATCCACAAAAAACAATAATATCTTTTGACTGGCATGTACAAAGTTGGGAAGAAGGTGATATTGGTTTTCCAAATATTGCATTATATGCTAAGTCTGTCATTATAAATATATTAAGTCACTGGCTAAATTCTTACTTTGTTTCAAACTGGAAACTTTTATATAAAACAAACTTAGTTTCAAACAATAAGTTTGAAATAGATATTAATTTTCAGTCTGCTTTTAATAGAATATATTGGATCTTAAAGAATATTAATTTGCAATCTGGTTTTAATACAATATATTGGGTCTTAAAGGATTTTTGTATGAATACTAGAAATAATTCTATTTCTATTCCTTTTGTTAACTCTATACAGACTACATTCAAGACAGTTATAGAAACTAATTATATCATCAAATAATTGTTAATTCTAATATTTCCTGAAGACTATACTAATGGATGTCTGGCATTAGTTTAAGTAAAATGCTAGATCTTAAAAAAAAAATAAATAAATGTTGGTATTAACTTCTAAATGGTAATAAATTGCATTCAGCTGATTACCTTTTGGCCAGAGATAGTATAGGGAAAATAGTTGGTTAACAATACAAATCTTTAAGGAGTTTATTAATAATAACATAAAAATAACTTTAAATGTTGATACAAAACCCATCCCCAAATTTTTAGAATTCTTCTCTAACTCATTCACTCTAATGGAGATCAGGAAGTGTACAATGTAACGTCCAATGGATGGAGCCTAAACCTTTTGACAGAATCAAATTATGTCTTCACATTTCAAACAAATGTTCATATCTCCAGAACCATAGGAGTTATGAAATAAGTATAAATGTAAAACTCTTCAGCACAAATTATTTTTATAGTGGTAGTATTCTTTAGGTTCTGGTTCAAACCAAATGTTATGAGTAACTGTAAACACAGCAATTATTACATCTGTAATATGTTGTAAGCAACTTACAATATTTCAGCAACCACTCAAGTTGAATACATGCTATCAGTAGCATTTTATTCATCTGGCTGAGAGATTTCATATAAGGCTAAGGTGTTCTGTCTGTGTTACTTGGTTGTTGAGATATTTAGAAAAAATTGAAAATTATATCTATATAAATTAATATAATAAAAAACAACAGTTAATATCTATTTACCTACACTAGACAGAGGTCAAATATTAATGAAGTTGAGTTTGCCATTGTGTAAGCTTTAAAATGACATCTTTTAAAACATTGTAATTAGCATGGGTTTGTAATTATTGATGCAAATATGAACAACAATTTGAAGCCTAGAGGCATCAGTAGGAATTAACTGCAGATGCACCTGGAGGCATCACTCGGATGTAATGTGCTAATGTTAATAGAGATATGACTAAGAATAAATCTTATTTATCAAAAATGTATAGGATTTTAAGAACTAAACTTATAATTGGATGTATGGATGATTATACAAGAGCCAAACCTGAGAAATTAGGCACTTTTCCGTGTGGAAAGTGTAATATGTGTGAAATGATAGTCACAGAACAAGTCTTCATACATCCTAAGATAGACTTTAGGTTTGAGCCAAGGTTAGTGGCAACATGTGAAGATAAGAATCTTATATATTTAGCTGACTGTAAATTCTGTCAAGCATTTTATGTAGGAATGACAACTAGACACTTAAAAGAAAGGATATATGAACATACTTATGATATTAAGAAGAATGATTCAAAAAGTGCGCTGGCTAAACACATCATGAGTAATCCAGGACATAGTTTTACTTTTAGAGTTCTACAGAAAGTTACACCCAATACAAGATTGGGTGATAGTTTTAATGACCTGGAGAATAATGAATTAAATTGGATTTTGAGACTTAAAGCACATTACCCTCCAGGCTTGAACCAATATGTGAGCCTTAGAGCTTTCTTGAAAGGACACAGCCTTAAATAAAATAGATGCACAGACGTGGCTAAGATAAATATGATGCTAAAATGTTGCCATCATGAAAAAGTCTATACATTTATATACTTTTATTTATTATCTAGGCATAGGCTAGTATCCATGTCTGTTAATCTAAGTTTATGTTTACTTATTTACTCAGTATTTTACATTTGTTTTAAATATATGTTTTTTATTGCTACACGTTAATGTTAGTGAAGCAATAGTACTTTAAAAATGAAATAGAAGCTTTAAATGAAAAAGAAGTTTTAATTGAATAATTGATTGTTCAAATTGTTTTATTGTTTGATTAATTAGAAGCTTTTTTATATATAAACAACCTGTAGTTTGGATTAAAAGTAGATCTGAAGAAGCGTACATTGTACGCTAAAGCGCTCATCTTTTAAAATAAATCTCTTTGCCCTTCATCGTGGTGGTCTTCTTCCTGTGTTTTTTGTATCTTCATTTTCTTTTCCTCTGGAGTGGACCTTTGGGAGCCAGCGTTTACTGTAAATTCATTTTGTAACTAAACTTATAGTATTTGATTCGTCATATTGAAATTATTCAACAAAAGTCAATGACAAAGTTTTTTCAGATATAAATTAAAAAAATTACCTTTAAAATCTGTATGGAAATCTACTTAATCACTTTACAGGAAAATTGATACCATGATATACTTGCATAGAACCTTTTTAACTCCTTATAAGGTTACTTTAATTTATAAAATAGAGAAAATAAAATGGAGATGTGATGAAATTCTAAATGCAAATTGGCTTTATATGGTTTTAGAATATAAAATTGTTGTTCCCTTTTGGTTAGAGTTTAGAAACTTTGTTAAAGCATTATGATTAGATGATTGTTACAAACTCCTTCATTTTATTTAATGCCCCAATCCTAGATTCTATACCAAAAACACAAATGCTTTTCCTTTGGTCCATTCTGGATATAGCCAGGAAAATTATTACAAAGAATTGGAAAAATAAAAATACCCTGTCTTCTACTGAATTTGTTTGTTTAGCAAAGACTGCATGTAGCAAAGAATTGCAAACTGTTTATAAGAGAACATCAAATGTCACACATCAATATTTATTGTGGCAAAAATGTGATTTATTAGAAAAGTACTAATGATTTTGTTTAATATAAACTTTTGTTCAGGATCATGCAATAGTTATTCGAGTGTTATGTCTTGTTGAATGTTATATTTTTTCATTTTGTTTTTTTAAATTTAATAAAAATACTTTTTTTTTAAAAAAGGAAACATTAATGGCTTATGCAAGTTAAAGCAGAAAGATATCATGACTTCCTTCAAATTGTTAAATTTTTATCAACTGCGTACAGCATGTCCATTTGGGGGATGGGTATTTTCTTCAACCTTTGCCTAAAATTCCATTGAAATTTCTCGTTTGCTTTATGCCTTACATCTTATATAGTTATCATATTAATAAATAATTTGTGATTTACACAAAGCAAATATTTTTAACATCTGTCTGCCTGTAATACAAATAATTAATATGCTAATAATTACAGTATATAAAATTATGTGGTAGTGGAAATATGTTCATATCTTGTTTGTGTCTATGTATCTATCTATGCGTGTTTTATATATATATATATATATATATATATATATATATATATATATATATATACACACACACACACACACACACACACACACACACACACACACACACACACACACACACACATATATATATAGGCCCACTTTTGAATCTCAAAATACTGAAATTTTGAATTTCAGTATATTGAGACAGGAATGTCAAAAGTGCAGTTTTCAAAACTGCACTTTAATGAATCATCATTTCCCAAATCAGCGGTAGGCATGGTGTGGTGTGTAGCTTATTGTGGGCTGTTTAAAGGCACTTTGTTCTGGGAATTCCACATGGTGGTCAATGTCTGGTTATGTACAGAGATTCAGGTAGGTGTTTAGTTTTTTTTTTTGGATTTTGGGTGCAAATGTTTTAGGTTTTATTTTTTGGGGGACTGTTAGGTTTAGTTTGGGTTTGGTAGGTGAGAGAGTGTGTATGTTAATGCTGGAAGTGGTGATTTGTGTACATGTGTAGTGTGTGTGTGTGTTAGTGAGTGAAAGTATGACAGTGTACAATGGGAGTGTAGGACACATACAAGTAGTCTTTTTTTTCTAGTTAGTTCAGCCTCAGAGTTGGTATATATAAGTAGCTGGGGTATGAGGATGCAAGGGAGCTTGCCCTCCTGTGAAGTCATACGTTCATGTTATTTGTTTTTATTTATTATTGTTTTTGTTTTTATATTGGCGTGGGTTGTGTTTTTACTTTTGTTTTGTGGTGTACGTTGTTTCGATGTTTCAGTGTTGTGTGGGCTCTTGTTTTTGTAGTTTCAAACTTCTGGACTCGATATATTGAAATTTGAAATTTCAGTATTTTGAGATTCAGAAGTGGATCCATATATATATATATATATATATATATATATATATATATATATATATATATATATATTTATGTCTTCACTGCCTTTGATCGAATGCAGTTTCTTTGACAAACACAGGGAACGTAATGCAATGTGATGGCATGGATAGTTGAGCAGAGGAAATGTTGATGGTATGCAATTTCAAAATAGTTAAGTTGGGTGTGAAAATCTGAGGTGTTGCCATCATCAGTGTCAGGGAGAATAGAGGAGTGCATGTGTAATGTATGCCAGCATAGTTAGCTGGAGTTTTGTAAATGATTTAGTATCATTTGACTTTTGCACAGACTTGTACAGATGCTTATGTTAAAAATGTATCAACAGTGTTATTATCACTGATTAAATGTATGTGTTTATACAAAGAATTCTGGAAGGGAAGATTAGAAGTTTTTTGAAATTGCTCTATAATTTCCAAATACTGAAACACATCTTAGCAAAGCTCCGAGTATGCATTGTACCAGAGTCAGGTGATCAAATGTAATGTAATTCTATAACCAGTACTGAGAGGATGGAATTCTCACAGCAGTTTGTTTTGTTTTCTTTGAAACCTGATATAAAGATTTATGTCAGTTATCACAGTCAGTCAGTTCAGTTAGAAGTTTGAAGCTTGTCACCTTGCCTTGTTGAAGTAAGGATTGTGGCATCTAATCTTGCTTTGCTGTATTAATTAAGTTAGCTAGGGAACAGTTCTTCTTTAAATAGTTAGGAAACACAGTGAGATTAGTTAAGTATTGTTTTCCTGTATCTGTTTGAATCTGTCCAACTGTGTTATTTTTATTTCTCCTGTGATTGAAACTTTGGTGTTTATTGTACATAAATATTTAGTATTCTTATGTTTTCCATTTTATTATTTATTATTAAATATGTTATAACTTTCATTGCATCTGGTCTTTTAGAGAATACTTTTAACATCTTGAGCGTATTGGGCTTATTTTAGTGATGCCTTTCCCACTCCAAAAAGCCTGGCTGCTTTGGTTGCACTCTACCATTTATATTAGTATTGATTTTACTCAGTAAAACTGGATATCCTGGTAAGAGCCTGAGAGTAGTTGACTGACTGGTGGCAGCATAGTTACCTTATTATCTGGGCAGAAGTGGGCAGAGCTAGTAGATCTGTGGCAGCCTTTCCCAGGAGTGTGTGTGTGTGTGCGTGGGTGTGTGGGTGTGTGTGTGTGTGTGTGTGTGTGTGTGTGTGTGTGTGTGTGTGTGTGTGTGTGTGTGTGTGTGCGTGTGTGTGTGTGTGTGCAAATCAAATACCCAGGTGTGGGTGTGTCACCTACTTGGAACTGGGCCACACTGCTCCAAGGTGAGACTTGTTTGGGTTATGGAGAGACAAAGAGTCCTGTCCCAGGTCTAGGCAGTGTTCCCTGTGTGCTCTTAGGGGAAATTTAGTTTGATGCAGAGGGATTCATTTTAAAATACTCTTTCAATATATTCCTGTTTTTAGTGTCCATCTTTCACCAATATCATTGGTGAGGATTGAGGATCCTTGATTACTGGCCTGGGGTAGCATGGCCATCACATGTGGTTGGAGGGGTGAGAGTATTTGTGTGTATTTGCATGTGAATTAAGGTTAGGGTCAGGTATAAGTGAAGGGTAGGTGCTGTATGTTTATGTGCAAATTTGTGTGTTTTAAGGTTTGAGTCAGGTGGTTAGGTTAGGGGATAGATGTAGTGTTGTTTATGCATCTGAGTCTGTTTTGTATAGTGGCAGTGTTATGGGAAGCTTTTTCAGCCAGGTAAGGCATAGTGCTAGGGCTGATGGAAGGGACTGTGTTAGGGTTAGGGTTAGCACTCATTATAAAGGATGTGTAAGGGGTGGATCTTTTGCCAGATCACACTGAATCTGCTCACTGTGTGTGTAATGTGACACCTACATTATGACATGTAACCTTTCCATGAAATTTGTACTTCTGTCAATATGAAACCAACAGTAAGTGCACATCAAAACACAAACCATAAACTAGACTGAATTCCCTTTAGCAGAACAACAAACATTAAGATGGCACACTTGAGTCACAGCCATTATGTTACATAAGTTATCTTGCATACAATTTCCAGACAATGTCTTAAAACTAAGTCATTAAAATGTGGTGCAGATCTTTGATGCATTGCATTAAATTGTGCGTATATAGACTGAACTTTTACTGCAGCTTTCAGTGTTGAGAACAGACATAGTCTACAAAGCATGCTATAACTAAGTAGAATTTCTTTTTCCTTGTATACATTACATTGTGAAGCATTGCCAGGATTTTCTTTCTGTTCACTATTTGTTAAATTAAAGTACTGCTGTCATGATTTTAGGTATGCTAAGGCAGACCTTATGTTAAGGATATCAAACAGCTTTGGGAAGCTGGGCAATCTTTTTGAAAGGTGTCTATAATAAAGCAAATGACTGTGGGTGTGTGTGTGTGTGTGTGTGTGTGTGTGTGTGTGTGTGTGTGTGTGTGTGTGTGTGTGTGTGTGTGTGTGTGTGTGTGTGTGTGTGTGTGTGTGTGTGTGTGTGTGTGTGTGTGTGTGTGTGTGTGTGCGTGTGTGTACATGCGACACACAAAGAACATGTGCTGCAGGATGAACACTCACTAAGGGAAGGTGATTGCACTTGTAAATATATCACACAAAATGGCAAGGACATAAATAAATGTTTAATAACAAGAAAACAAAAAAAATATTTCAGGTAGAATTATTTTTGACAATTCAAACTAAGTATGCACACAAATCAAGAATTATACACAAACACAGAAAAATGCACAGATGCAAACATACACACACACACACACACACACACACACACACACACACACACACACACACACACACACACACACACACACACACACACACACACACACACACACACACACACACACACACACAAACTAGAAGTGACCTCTGGCAAATGATTATACAGAATTACTGAAGTTATTATATTTCTTAAGGAATACAACCATGATAGATTTATCATTTAATCTTCTGCATGCTAAATGTGACATTTAATCTGCTACCCATTCTTGCTTTCAGCATATATTGCCATGGTGACTCCATTTTCATTTATAAATTATCATGCTTGTGGGTGAGAAAATACAAAGAAGAAAAGTAAATGGAATAGGAAAGAAGATGGGGCATATGTAACAAACAACTGTAAGATTCCTAAAAAGGGCAGGAGATAGCTGTACAATGCTAGGAACCTCCAAAAAAGGAAATACTATAAGCTTGCTCACATCAGGATAAAAAGACAGAATATGAATGAGTGGAATTCTGGATAATGGTAGAAAGGAATGGGACATGCTAGTGCTAGCGTATACAGTCCTATTGGGGCAATAGCAATGCATGTAGGGGATCTGGGCTGGATTCAGCACAAAGCAGCTCCCTAGGGCCTAGTGATAAGGGGGTCCCATAAATGTCTCTCTGTAGTACAAGTTTTAATAAAAAAGTACCATCTAATAAATTCGTACTCCATGGTCTCATTTTTCCTATCTGATCCATCTATCCCCTTAAATAAATATGCTGAGTTTTTCTTGATTTGTGCCAACCTATCACATCTGAAACAACTGAACACACCTGATAACTTCTTCCATTTAGGTGGTCAAAATCATTGTCTGTTTTTTTTTTGTTTGTTTGTTTTTTTTCAACTTATTTAATTGTAAGTTATTGGCATTTTTTAAAATTATTTACTTAACTACTAATATTCTTTTCGACAATATTTTCCATTAGTACTCTGTCTCCACCCCATCCCCACTCCATTGGTTTGATCAACCTCCCTTCCCTAAACACCTGGCAGTGGGGCAAATAGCTGCAGTACTCAGTTAATCATATTGATTGGTATGGAAGATGTACATTATGTATCTGATGTAGCTTGACATTAAAGAAACAAAGACAAACAAATAAAAAAATCAAGACAGAGTTGTTGCATATTATAGTGAATGCTGAACTGACCTAGAAGAAACAGTCTGATTAACAGATGGAAATGGATGCCAGGATGCCCTCAAACTTTTAAAAAGTAGGTGTTATGGACTAGACAGAGCAGCAACTTGAAAACTGAAGTTGCAATTGCACCTCTTCTGTCCCACAGTGCAGGTTTGGAGTAAAGTTACTAAGTGAGTGTAGGTATGTAAGATCATGTAGCAGTTTAGTGCAGCTGTTTCTGTAATAGTAACTTTATTTTTTACACCTTTAGTATTAGGTACTGGCAGAAGTAGCAGTAGTAGTACTAGGCACATTGGTCCAGTCTGGTGGTTTTAGTCTCAGGAAATATTGCAGTCTCTTGCAGCAGCTTCACACCTTCTAGTTCTGGCCAGCATGGGCATGGTACCTGTTGATGGAAGTTTATTCAACAGGTTCCAATCCTACCATGCTGGCATTGCAGACTTAGACGTGAGCATGAATATTCCATAATATAGTCTGCTGAGTTACTGTCCCTCACAAAATGTCTGCTTTTTTTTTTTTTTTGTTAAATCACTGAGCATTAGTCAGTCAATAACATCAGACTTAAGAATTTCATACTGCTGCAGCCATTGCAGAATGTCAATGTCGATGATTTGTTTGCCTCATATTTTTACCTTATACTATTTCACTCTCTCCTGAAATGCTTGATTTTCTGGTTAATTACTGAGGCAAAGCTCTCAAAGATCCTTGATTTTATAGAATGCCCTGAACTTTGTATATGGTCTATTTTGGTGTGCCCCTTGCAAAATTTGTATTTTTCTCATAAGTTGTTGAATACTGCAGTCACTGAAATAAATGTAGTTTGGGACAAACTAAGTTGTGTCGGTCCCTCGAGTAAGGGGGTAAAGGGGGGGTGGGGAGGGCATAGAGGTAGAAAGTAAGGTTAGGATTGTAGTTGGATAGGATAGTGGGATTGTGGTGGTGAAAGGGTTAAGGAGAGATGGAGATGTAAAAGGAAGTGAGGTAAGGGAAGGAGGGACTTCTGACAGGATTAAGTTCAATGGCTAATGGAAGCAGAGTCCTCTAATAGCAAGGACTTGTTGGCGGCTTTAGCGGCATTGGGAAGGCAGAGAATAGGTAAGCTTCACCCTAGGACATGGGATAATTGGGTGGTTGGCTTTATTTATTTTATGGCAGTGAAGCTGGAGAAGGAAGGGTCTTTGGCCCTACCACTTCTAGGCTATTTCCTTACCATTCCTGAGTTGAAATGGGTAAGGCTTGGTAATGCATGGCTTTGGTATGATCAGCATTTCCACAAACAGAAGGCTGTGGACCAGTCACTTCATTGGGAGGTGCGTCATCCAGATTTATGGTTGGCTAAGATGATGGATAGTTACGGGGGCTTTAACAGAAGGTTGAGTGGGCCAGAAACAGTGGGTGTGTGTTGGTCATTTAATAGTGGCTCCTGTTCATGTGGGTGGGATGCAAATTTGCCCATGTTTGTTCAAGATGGGGAGGGGGTCATTCTGCCACTGGCTGTGATTGGCAGGATTTGTCCTGGAACGCTAATGTTATGGGTCGTGAGGGTGGTTTTGGTGGACAAGGCTTCTTGCAAGGCTTTCAACCAGCCCAGGGGAGAGGTAATTTTTGTGGATCTTGGGGATTTGGACTCGGGTTCTTTAGAGGCAATAGAGGAAGGGGCGCCATCCCCATTAAGGTGGAGGTTCTCTGGGTATGCTTCATCGGTTTCCTGGTTAGGCCATCAAAGAGGAGATAATACAAGGATTTCAAGGGGGGTTTCCTTAGATGATGTAGTGAAAGTGATTAGGGAATTTAGGGAGCCATGGTTGGTTAAGGTTGACATTGAGTCGGCTTTTCGATTGTTGCCTATTAGGAGTGAGGATTGGCCACTACTGGGGATACGGGTAGGAGATAAGTACTACTTTGATAAAGCTATGCCTATGGGTTGTTCAGTGGCATATGCAACTTTTGAGAAGTTCAATAAAGTATTGCATTGGATTTGGCAGCAGAAAGTGGGAACTCAAAAGCCAGTGCATTATTTAAATGATTTTTTGTTGGTGGGTGAAAAAAGGGTAGGAGCACAGGAGGGTTTGTGGGAGTTTACGATTATGTGCGAGGAGTTAGGGGTACCACTGTCTCAGCATAAGATGGAGGGTCCGGCAAGGGCATTAGAATTTCTGGGATTAACAGTTGATGCGGTGCGGGGACTGTTTTGCCTACCCGAGGATAAAATAGAGATGCTTAGGTCGGTGATACGTTCGGTGTTGGGTAAGGATAAGATTCGGATTCGTTCAGTTATGGAGTTGCTTGGGTTTTGAATTTTTCCTGTTGAGCGCTGCACCCAGGACGAGCTTTTTGCAGCTCAGTGGTGTATTTGCTAAAAGGGGGAATGAGCAAACATCATTGGGTTAGGGTAACCCAACTGGTGCTGGAGGATTTGGTGTTGTGGAATGGGTTTTTTCACAAATTTAATGGGATATCTTTTTGGCAGTCAGACTGGGTGGGGCAGGAGGAACTTCAGTTGTTTACAGATGCAGCTGTGGGTGCTGGCATGGGGACCTATTTTGGGGGTCGGTGGTTTGCAGCTGAATGACTGTGGGATTGGGAGGAGGTATGAAAGCAGGATGCAGTCTTTCTAGAGTTGATGCCTATATGGGCAGCTTTGGTGGTGTGGAAGAGCAATTGAGGGGCAACCGTGTAGTTTTTCACTATGACAATATGGCTGTAGTGAAGGTATTGCAAAAGAAGGTGGATAAGTCGGGCTTGTTATTGTTGGTATTATGTAAATTGGTTTTGCAGAGCCTCTTAATATTTTTTTCTTTTACAGGAGTGCATGTGCCTAGCGTAAGGAATGAGATTGCTGATAGCTTGTCCCGATTTCAGTTTTGCAGGTTTTGAGGGTTGGTTCCATGGGTGGAGGAGGTGCCAGAAATCCTGCCACAAGAGGTGTGGAATCTTGGGTCGATGTAGCCAGGCGGTTGGTACGGCATTCCTGTGCCGCTTCTATGAGGAAGGTGTATGGCAGGGCTCTTTCTGGTTTTAATCAGTTTATTTTGCAGCTGCCAGAAGTGGAAAGGGTATGGTCAGAGGAATTACTACTGCAATATGTAGCTCATGCTTGGATGTTAGGCAAGGCCTTGCAGATGGTTAAGGTGGATTTGGCTGCAATTAGCATTTTTGCTAAGGTAGCGGGGTTGCAGGATTTCACTATGTCTTGGACATTAGGGCGTATGTTAAGGGGTTGGGGGAGAGTGGTGGTGGAATGTAGGGATATTCGATGGCTGCTTACGAGGGTTATATGGAAAGTTTTGTTGAAAGAGTTAGGGTTGTTGCAAAAGGGGTCTCTGGATTACTTTATGTGGGGTGCATTATGTACATGGTTATATTTTGACGTTTTTCGTATTTCGGAGTTGTTAGGTTTGTTATGTTGGAAGGATGTCATTATAGGGGAGGGTGAGGTTACTATTGCATTAAGCAGAAGTAAGACAGATCAGTTGGGTAGGGGATGTGTGGTGATGCTTAAAACTGACAAGAATCCTTGCATTTGTCCAATAATGTGGGCAAAAGAATTTATGAGGAGGCAGAAGGGGAGTGTGGATCAGTTGATATTTTGTTCAGTGGATGGGAAGGTGGTGTCAAGTAGTAGATTCATAACCTTGGTGAGGAAGGTTTTACGCTGTATGGGATTTCCAGCAGAGAGGTTTGCAGCTCACTCATTCTGGATAGATGGGGCTTCAGATTTAGCTAGAAAGGGCAGTTCCATTGAATTGATTAAAAGAGTGGGGAGGTGGTCTTCAAATGCATTTTTGTCTTATATTAGATAAGTTGTGGTCTGATTATTAATTTTTTTCTTCTTTTCTTTTAGGGAAGCACATTACCATCTTGGGGCATTTGTATATCCACTGGGCAGAGAAGTGTGCTTTAGTTAGGGATGATGGGGTAAATTTGGGTTTATCACATTTAGGGTGGTCAGTGATTTGGCATGGTGTTAGGGGGCTTAGGTGGATGGGCTGTTGCATGAATTTGAAAGGGTTAAACTGAAGGTGGATTTTCCTTGTATACTAGTCATTCACTTAGGGGGCAATGACTTGGGCATTGTTTCTAAAAAACAATTAGTGGACATTATGCTGCAGGATTTGATGAGATTGCAGGCATTGTTCCCGGGTATGGAAATTGTGTGGTCAGAGTTGGTTCCTCATTTGTGTTAGAGGGCTGGACATAGTTATAGGATGATTGAAAGGGTCAGAAGGTGAGTTAATCAAATGCTGGCTAGGCAATTAAGGATTTTGGGAATGCATACCATTGACCATAGAGATTTGGTGGATGGAGAGGAGTCTTGGTATCGAATGGATGGAGTACACCTTAATGATATGGGACTGGATCTTTTTAATTTGCATCTGAAACTCTTTTTAGAGGATATGATTGCAGCTAGGGTTTAGGAGGGGGAACAGCCTGGGGTCGGGCTGGTGGCGGAGAAGAGAGACAGGATTGTCCTATTCTGTTCCCTCTCTAAAGAAGGTGGTTATTGGTTAATGGCTTTGGTATGGTGGTGAGGTGAGTAGGTGCACTGCCTCTTTATGTGGATGAGTAGGTACCCTGCCCCGGTGGAGGAGGTATCAGGGTGAGTAATTACGCTGCCCTGAGGTAAATTTCATCCAGGGTGAGTGGTGACGCTGCCCTGAGAACATCGTTGCTGAGGAAGATAACGAATGTTGGTTTTATGTGTATATAGTTCATTGTATAATACAGTTTAATAAAGGTCGTCACATGTATTTATGTGTTTGATATGGTTATTTAAAGGGGGGACGGTAAAAATGTAGTTTGGGACAAACTAAGTTGTCCCGGTCCCTCGAGTAAATGGGTAAGGGGGTGGGGAGGGTATAGACGTAGAAAGTAAGGTTAGGATTGTAGTTGGATAGGATAGTGGGATTGTGGTGGTGAATGGGTTAAGGAGAGAGGGAGATGTAAAAGGAAGTGAGGTAAGGGAAGGAGGGACTTCTGACAGCTTTAAGTGTTAGGGATTAAAGGAAGTAGGCACATTTGGCGTGAGTTGGTGGCCCTCCCACCCTCCCTTTTTTGTATATGGATGGAAGATGTGGGCAATTTGAGGTGGAGAAGAGGGACAGGATTGCCCTCTTCTGTTCCCCCTCTAAAGAAGGTAGTTATTGGTTAATGGATTTGGTATGGTGGTGAGGTGAGTTGGTACGCTGCCTCTTTATGTGGGTGAGTAGGTACGCTGCCCCGGTGGTGGAAGTATCAAGGTGAGTAGGTACGCTGCCCTGAGATAAATTTCATCCAGGGTGAGTGGTGACTCTGCCCTGAGATCATCGTTGCTGAGGAAGATAACTAATATTGGTTTTATGTGTATATAGTTCATTGTATAATACAATTTAATAAAGGTCGTCAAATGTCTTATGCATTTGGTGTGATTATTTAAAGGGGGGGCGGGACAATGAGACACTTGAATTCCATATTTCATATCCTTCAGAAAATGTATGTCAATGCAGAACCTGCATTCCAACAACGTTTTAGCTATATAAGAACAATACTGTTCTTCCTTTTAGGCCTTTGCCCCTCAGTATTTTTTATTTAATCCCTAATTTGTGTACTGAGAAGTTGAGAGCTATGCACCAAGGATGGGTCCCTATCAGTTTATTGAACACACTACTTACCCAGCAGTTCTTCATTGAACTCTGTTAAGCAAAATCTTATTCTGTTGAATGATCATTTCAGCAAAGTTTTTCCCAGGGGAAAAAAACAGTGGGCCATCATGAGGGATTTGCCCTTTTCCCCACTGTAGTGCGATCTCAGAGTTGGTATATTTATTTAGGGGGTGTGGAGGGGCACAGCCCCCCATCGAGGTAGGTTTTAAATAGTGTTGTTTTTGTTGTGGTCGCTGGCTTGGTCAACTGTTTTTTTTTCCCCTGGAAAAATTTTGCTGAAATGATTGTTGAGCAGACTAAGATTTCACTTAATACAGTTTGACTTTTGATAAATAATGCGTTTGATAAAGTGATATAGACCCACCAAGAATTACAGTCAGTAAGTAATAACAGACATTAGAGTTTCATATGTCTTATTGCTCTAAAAATGTCTCAGCTGATTGCCTAATTTTTGCCCTGCCCCTCAAAATTTTTGATTTGCTGTTTATAGCTTCCAAACTCCTATCTCCAATGTGCGGGACAGTACTTCTCATAGGATAGCTAAAATGTGCTAATTTCTATGTATAAAAATTCTTTTGAAAAGTTAATATGATTCAATCATATTTACCATGCATAGCAATTAAAAAATTCTTAACACTGAATATGTGGCAGATCTTTTCATTGTGCAACTGAGAGGGAAAATGGACTTTTTAAGGATCAATATGAGGACTATTCCTCATTATGAGATATACTTGAGAGGTAAGGTTCTGGTAAGTCATTGAGGATTACAGTCAGTCACTCAGTAATGCCAGACATGAGAGTTGTAATTTGCTATAAAAATGTGCTGTCTGATTTTTGCCTTGTATTTTTGCTTTGTCCTCATAAAATCAAAGACCAGTAGGGAATGCAGGATGTCGTTACTTTATTTCTTTTCATTTAGTTATTTAGTTAGTTAATCATGTATTCATTTATGTCTATTAATCAGGTTCAAGCACTAGGGTCTCTGTTTTCAAGGCTGACCTGGGAATACTGTCTGCTTATGTTACTTACCCAGTGTCACACAGCAGGGTAATAAAGACAGAGAGAATCAAACTCAGGACTAACAGCAAGAACTTCATTAGTAAGACTTTACCTTAATCCTCTGTACTTATGTACCAGGCAATTTGATATGGGTAGTCTTATACACATAGCATAAACGCATCCTTACCAAATCATGTGCTCACCCCACAGATGATCAACAACAAGTTACTTGCTTCTTTCAGACCTCAACTAGTCACTTTTTCAAGTGGATCAAGGCTGTCTCTTAGGCATGGTAAGAGTGCTGTTATTGCAAGACTATTGTGCATTTCAATGGGGCATTTCTCCTTTGCATAGCCTTGTGAACATGTTAGTGGACAGAACTGAGGAAGAATGATACAGCTGAGAAGAGGGAATCATAGTCTACAACAGGAAGTAGTAATGTAATATGCACTATTAGAAAATATTTCCTTAGTAGCAGATCAATGATTACATAGATAAACTGTATTAAGAGGTAGTTGCATTCAAAACCAGTACTGTTACTAACTGTGTCAAATGAATGGACTAGCTAGATCACGCTGTTCTGTTGGTAAGCTGTATGTATATCCGAACTGGCACCTGTCGTAGCACATAAGGAAAGTATTTGTCAACAAGTGATGAACATTCAAAGTGGTGTCTCAACATTTAAGCTTTAATGAGTTGCAGGCCAACCTCCTGTCACAGTTGCAAGTTGTGTATCTGTGACTCAATCACCCTTTTGGCCTGGATGCGGGTACCAACTTGCTGGCTAGTAATGAAAAGAAGTGAGAAGCAATGCCTGTTTGGATCCTCCTGTGTCATGTGTTTTGAGTTATAAGTGGGCTATTCCATTACTAGAACTCCATGACAGAGCAAGATAAGGAAAGCAATTAACAATGGGAAGGATGGGGAATCGAGCATATTATTCTCCTAATGCCTTCACAGCTTCATTGTGGGATCATTTTGTGCTGTAGGGGGTAACTGAGGTATAGTCAAGTTAATTCCAGCTCACCACCTTTAAGGTCCTCATACTGCTCCAGCTACGTGTGTTTACTATCCACACTTATGTGTGTGGCCTGAATTTATAAGGTTATGTTTTGCATAAGTAGCAGTATTCTTTGAAAACTTTATGAAACTTTATACAATAGTTTCTTAAAATTTTTTGAATCAGTTTATGATCACTTTCTCCTTGAATTTCTTAACTCTATCTATCTATCTATATATATATATATATATATATATATATATATATATATATATATATATATATATATATACTTATCACATTCATAAAAACGTAACAAGTAGCTTTTTCTGATTCCACATAATCATCTGTGACAGAACTATTTGCTGCACGCTTTCTTAAAGTATAACTACTGCTACATCATTAGCATTATAATTAGCATTAGATGATAATGCAGTAGGTTTATTCACATTAAGACTTCATTGTAGTTGATACCGCTGCTAGTGACTTAACAATGAGAATACTCTTTCTCTGATCAATATATCAGTACAATATATTTTTTTTCATTTTCTAGTGTCTTCTTTAAGTATAAATACATTTTGATAGGGTAGAAATGAATTTAATGTGACAAGGACAGATGTTTGATCTATGTTGTGTTATTTGTAGGTGGAGGTAACTGCACAATAAGTCTTTTTCATTAGCTGGATTAACCCACTGAAGAATGTGGTCATTAAGTTTTATTTCTCTTGTTGTGATCATTTACTTATTCCTGTTCAGTTTTATTTCATATAGTCATGGTCTTTCAAGCACCTAATCATTTTATTATCATGCGCTTAGCTTAATACCCTTGCTTTCAAGATGTTCTTCAAAACTTAAATCTTTCACAGCTGGTAGGATCAGTCTATATATATATATATATATATATATATATATATATATATATATATATATATATATATATATATATATACAGATACATATATATAGATATCATCTGTTTCCATTTCTTCCTATCCTCTGCATCTTGCTCTGTCACACCAACCACCTGCATGTCCTCTCTCACCACATCCATAAACCTTATCTTAGGCCTTCCTCTTTTCCTGTTACCTGGTAGCTTCATCCTTAGCATCTTTTTCCCAATATACTCAGCATCCCTCCTCAGCACATGTCCAAACCAACATAATCTTGCCTCTCTGTCTTTGTCTCCAAACCTTCCACATTGGACTGACCCTCTAATATACTTATTCCTAATCCTGTCCACCCTTGTCACACCCAGTGCAAATCTTAACATCTTTAACTTTGCCACATCCAGCTCAAACTCCTGCCTTTTTGTCAATGCCACTGTCTCCAACTCATATAACAAAGCTGGTCTCACTCTTGTAGACCTTCCCTTTCACTCTTACTGACACTCGTCTGTCACAAATCACTCCTGACACTCTTCTCCACCCACTCCACCCTGCCTGTACTCTCTTCTTCACCTCTCTTCCACACTCACCATTACTCTGAACTATTGATCCCAAGTATTTAAACTCATCCACCTTCGCCACCTCTACTCCTTGCATCCTCACCATTCCTCTATCCTCTCTGTCATTTACACAAATATATTCTGTCTTAGTCCTGCTGACCTTCATTCCTCTTCTCTCTAGAGCACATCTCCATCTCTCCAGGGTCTTCTCCATCTGTTCCCTACTCTCACTACAGATCACAATGTCATCTGCAAACATCATAGTCCACGGGGACTCCTGTCTGATCGCATCTGTCAACCTGTTCATCACCACTGCAAATAAGAAAGGGCTCAGTGCTAATCCTTGATGTAATCCCACCTCCACCTTAAACGCATCCATCACTCCCACTGCAGACCTCACCGCTGTCACACTACCTTTGTACACATCCTGTACCAGTCTTACATACATCTCTGACACTCCCGACTTCCTCATACAATACCACAACTCCTCTCTAGGCACCCTGTCATATGCTTTCTCTAAGTCTACAAAAACACAATGCAACTCCTTCTGACCTTCTATGCACTTCTCCATCAACACTCTCAGTGCAAACATTGCATCTGTAGTGCTCTTTCCTGGCATGAAACCATACTGCTAATCACGAATCACCACGTCCCTTCTTAACCTAGCTCCCACTACTCTTTCCCATAAATTCATGCTGTGACTGATCAATTTAATCCCTCTGTAGTCACTACAGCTCTGCACATCACCCTTATTCTTAAAAATCGGTACCAAAATACTTCTTCTCCATTCCTCAGGCATTCTCTCATTTTCCAAGATTTCATTAAACAATCTGGTTAAAATCTCCACTGCCAATTCACCTAAACACCTCCATGCTTCCACAGGTATTGTCCTTAATATTCAAATCATAAATTCATTCCCACAGCTGGAATTTGGCCAAGTAACTTAGTTTACTGTTCCTGGAACATCTATTCCATACTCCCTCTGAAATACCTTCTCAGTTTAGAACACATTTTATAGAAAGCATTAAAGCCCTTACTAAAGGTTTTCCTCCCAGCCATCCTGACTTGCCATCTGCTCAGCAAACACTTCCTATTTCACCCTAAAACTCATCCCACTCTCCTCATCAAACTGCTACTTCTTAACCGAAACCCTGTTCTCCTTCAGTGGATAATTTCCCATCAGTTTATTTCAGTAGATTAACAGATCTATCAAGGAATCATATGTTCCTTCTCTATAGAATAAAGTCTTTATCATACCCCTATATAAAGGAGGAACCTGATCTGATACAGTCAAGTTCAGACCTATGTCCATATTATCTCCTTTGTCAAAAATTCTGAAGAAGTGCGCTCACAGGCAATGTCTTCAACATCTTCTTCAGGAAAACCTCCTGACCACCACACAGCATAGTTTTTGACCTGCCCATAACACTGTTATGGCCTTATTACCTTTCACGTATACTAGTAACAAAGCCAGAGATGAAGGCAACCTTGTTTCTTCTGTAGTCCTTGATCTGTCTAAAGCTTTTGATCTAGTCTCTCAACAAAATCTCCTCTACTAACTGTCTTCCTTCGGGCTATCCCACACTACTATGGTTTAACAACTTCTTAACTGATAGATAACAGTTTGTTAAATGTCTCTCCACTTTTTCTCCCTCCCTTTGTGTCAGTAGTGGTGTGACACAGGGATCTATTCTTAGTACTCTTCTCTTTAATATATTTACTAACAATTTGCATAAGTCATCTCAGCAAGCGTCCCTCATACAATACACTGATGATTCTATCCTAATATGCATTTCTGAGTACCTAATACATATTCAGAGAATTACTCAAGAAGCCTTTAATTCTTTTGAAAGTTGGCTTCAGGATATTCACCTGGTATTAAATCCCCCCCAAAATAAATTACTTCTCTTTCTAAAATCCCATTTCCAAGACAAAAACAAATGTAAACTTTCTTCCTTAAATAATGCCATGTTTGAAGTTACCCACATATAAAACTACATGGCAAGACAATCAATGACAGTCTTAAATTCGATTTACATTTACACCCTACATAGAGTAATGAAATTCCTTACAAACTCTGCCAAGGTAATTCTAGCTACCACTTACTTGTTACCCTCGCTCTTATTTGGAACTGCTATCATGAACAACCTACAAGCCTCACTTATTTCTTAACTTGAACACTGCTATAACAAAGTTGTCACATTCACTTGCAACAAACCTTACTTGACTCAACAAATTTAGCATTAAAAACATTTAACTGGCTTGAGCTTCCTCACCACCTATCTTGTACTCAGCCCTCCTTAAACATCAGCTGACTATTGTTCCTTAAAACCTGAAACAAAATCTTTACCAAAATACACTGTGCCTCAAACATAAAGACTGTGCCTTTGCCCTGAAAATTACTGACTGCGATCTCCTATCCCAGAAACAGCAACTGACTAGTGTTCCTTAAAACTTGATACAAAGTATGTTTAAACATCTATGTAACTACACATTTTGCTACTAAACTGATTGATTTTTCAAGGCTAGTTCACCTAAGAAAGCCTGTTGAGCACCCTAACTTGAACGACCAATATATCTAATCTTAGACTCTCCCTTCTAGCACCATTTTTTTTTTTAAGAATTACATTAAAATAGCTGTTAAGATCCTGTATTTTACCTATCTAACTCCCACAATGCCCGATAGTTCTCCAAACAAAACTAAAAATATGGAAAGGGATTATCCTACAGGATTTCTGCTAATATCATTGCAATACTTTTTATACTATAATTTGCTTTTTCACTTACTGATTTTTTTTTTTGCACTTTCCTTGTCTTCAGTGTAGCCTGCCCATATTTTCCTCACATCCTGTCATAACCCATATCAGTCTCCCCTTGCCAAGTATGCCATTTTTAAATCTTTTTGCCTACCTATCAGGCCTCCCTCTATCCCTCAGTGTTTGAAGTAGCATGCTCAACAGACAATCAGGTAAAATATTGTTTGAATCTTCCTATATCCTGTTGATTCACTTGAATTTAAAATGCTGGCTATGTTAGTATATTTAAATAACTGTTACCTGTAATAACCGTGTTTTGAACTGTGCATACATCACCTACACACACTCACATGCCAGCACAGAGTAGTGTGAAACGCTACCACTCACTTGCACTATTAATAAGCTATTGCTTCTTAGAAAGATTTAGCTATTAACTGTCATTACATTGTTAATAAGTTAGTGCTTCTTAAAGATATTTAGCTATTAATTGATGGTACAACTCTAATAGCGTTTTTGCTCTGCCAAAAGCATTCTGTTTAAAATTACTGTATTTAAGCTAATCCTGATGCATGCTGAACTCTGCAAGCTGTTTTGTCTGGTTAAATTAATCTGTTACAAAGTCATAACAGCATTTTTTGAGATAACGTATGTCAAATGTGGCTGTTTTATCTTGAATTCTGATGCATGGTATCCAGTGCTAGATGCTATATCAGTCCAATATCACATAGCAACTGTGGGCAGTCATGGTGGTGCAGCGGTTAGCGTTGCTGCCTCACAGCAAGAGGTTTTCTGGTTTGATTCTTGGCTGGGGTGCCTTCTGTGCAGAGTCTGCATGTCTTCCCTGTGGTTGTGTGGGTTTCCTCCGGGTGCTCCAGTTTCCTCCCACATCCCAAAGGCATGCAGTAGGTGGATTGGACACTCTAAATTGGCCCTAGGGGTGAGTGTGTGTGTGTGTGTGTGTGTGTGTGTGTGTGTGTGTGTGTGTGTGTGTGTGAGTGCCATCTGTGGAAGGTTGGGTGCCGGGCTGCCAACTCGACACTGTAAAACTCCACTGCCAATCATGAGCAGACAGATGATCTGCTGTGGCGACCCCTAACCGGGAAAAGCCGAAAGAAGGAGATCACATAGTAACTGTGAATTACCTTATTACATGCTCTGCATTTTAAAATGTGTAGCCTGTTATTGTGAAGTGGTTAACTACTTAGGGCTACTCTCCAGATAATTCCCCTCCTGTCCTCTCTCCAATATTTACCATGTTTAGGCTTTACATGTCCCCATATTTCACTCTGATGCTAATCTGTTAAGAATCGACTACCTAAAGCAGATGTAGCAGGAACTAAAGATTGTTTTGCCTACTTTTTTCGCTATTGAGTTATCCTGCTCTGCTCACTCTTTTCTACATTTCATAGCATTTTATATGTTTCAGTTCCTATTCTAGCTCCAACTAATCCTTCTGTTTTTGTCCTGTTCCTTCCTCCTAGATGTTTACCAAAATACACTGTGCCTCAAACATAAAGACTGTGCCTTTGCCCTGAAAAGTTATTGACCGAGATCTCCTATCCCAGAAATGACAGCTGACTAGTGTTCCTTGAAACTTGATACAAAGTATGTTTAAACATCTATGTAACTACAAATTTTGCTACCAAACTGATTGATTTCTCAAGGCTAGTTCACATAAGAAAACCTGTTGATCACTGTACCTTGAACGACCAATACATCTAATCTTAGACTCTCCCATCTAGCACCATTTTTTAAGAATTACATTAAAATAGCTGTTTAAATCCTGTATTTTACCTAACTCCCACAACACCCATTAGTTCTCCAAACAAAACTAAAAATAAGGAAAGGGATTATCCTACATCAATTCTGCTAATATTATTACAAGTCTTTTTACACTATAATTTGCTTTTTCACTTACTATTTTTTTTTGCACTTCCCTTGACTTGGGTATAGCCCTGATCTGTCCAACTTCCACTCCCATTCCCACCCACCCCCATATCATTTATTTTATACCTAACCACCTGTTTCTTCCCACAAAAGACTCCTCCCCTTCCTGTTACTGCACATTAACACAACACCTATCTCGCACTGTCATAGATACTACCCTTATATACACTACACACTCTCAATAACTAAATAACATGACTTGCATACAACATGCCCAGCTAATAAAAACACTACTCTATCCATTAATAATCGTCATCTTACTCCTACTTTCCAACCTAACCTCTTACCCCACTCAACTTCATAACCACACCACATCCCCTTGACAAACAGAAGCCACAGGCAATTGCATCAAACTAAAAAACTTCCCTATAGAGCCATGCAACCCTACCTACCCCCAACCCTTTTCTTACTCAAACAACAAACTAACAATCAAAATAAACTCTCACCCCTCCTAGAAACAAAGTAAGATAATTGACAAATTAAGCAAACTCTACCTACACCTACTCCATGCACTCACTAGTTGTGGAGACAAACACCCCAATCCAGGACCCATTGCAGCAATCAATCCCAACTTAAACCACCTAAATGCCCTCTACCATAGACCTGCCTCATCTTTTCTCTTCTTAAACATCAATGTAAGAAGTATACTAAACAAAATTCAGGATCCTCATGCCTTACTTGCCCTATATAAACCAGATATCACAATATTAACTGAAATTTGGCTTAAACCAGAACAGCATAATGCTGACATTACTACCCCGGCTACAATATTATTCATAGAGATAGACTGGACAAAAAGGGAGGGGGTATAGCAATTCTAGTCCAAAATCGACTCACCATAGAACAACTAGACTACAATAACCAAGAAGTCAAAGATGTAGAATTAATCCTTGCCAAATTAAAAATAAATTCCAATAAACACATAATTATTGCAGGTGGCTATATCCCACCAGGCAATAACACAACTTTAATGGAAAGCCTGCTTAGCTGGATGTCAATCTCCATTCCACATGAAACCATGCTATTAGAGGACTTTAATATTGACTGGCTTAATTGCTCCAGCCACAATCCCTCTGCCTTTCTAAACCTTCACAGGTTTACCCAAACCATACTCACTCCCACTAGAATTGACAAAGCATTCAAATGCTGATCAATCTTGGACTGGATCCTAGTATCCAACCCCTCGCTTACACAAGTACCTGACTGTCTTCCAGATAGTATAAGTGACCATCACCCAACCTACATAATCAGGAATAAATCCCAAACTTTCAACCAACCCATCCTCAGGGTAGTATGCAACAAAAAGAACTTTAAAGCTACTAAATTAATCTAAGCACTAAAAATTTGTAACTGGGCCCCCCTAAAACAACTATATCTAGAGAAAGCCAGAGGACATTTTAATACAACCTTCCTAAAAATCCTAAACTATCATGCACCCTCCCATACCATTAGTATAAAAATTAACTATGCCCCATGGCTAAGTAAAGATACTAAAACTATAAAGAAAGAAAGGTACAAGGCATGGATTCGATATCATAAAAACAAAACCACAAGTCTCAGGCAAAACTATCTAGAACTCCGTAACAAAGTGAAAAAGCATATCAAACAAGACAAAACTAATTACTATAAAAACATGCAAGAAAAATATGCTCACAACCCCCCAAAATTCTGGGCCACTCTAAATGGCATACTCCACCCAGGAAAATCCACCATCCCATCCCCAGTGCTAACAAATGATCTTGAAAACATTCCCACACCTTTAACAAATTCTTTAACAAAACTGTCCAGACCCCTGGCCAATGCCCAAAGCAGTACTAGTAGCACCACACCAATAAATACCCAACCCACCCCAATACTCAAAGCAACACCTCTAAATTTAACTTTCATTCTGTGTCCACCAAGGTAATTTCCAACCTCCTTAAAAAACTTAAACCAACCACAATGGCAACTGATAACCTACCAGCAGATTTCCTGCAGATATCAGCCAATACCATAGTCTATCCCATCTCTATTCTTATAAATAGGATTCTATTTGAATGTAAAGTACACACCTCCTGGAAAACATCACATATCATCCCACTGCACAAGGGTGGTAACTCCTTAGAACTCATCAATTATTGCCCAATAGCAATCCTATCACCTCTGTCCGAAATATTAGAAAGAGTGGTTCACATTCAACTAATGCAGTACCTCCAAAATAACAACCTCCTCTCCCCCTCACAGCATGGATTTAGACCTTCCGACAGCACCACCACAGCACTACTATCATTTATCAACATAGTTAACCACCACAGAAACAAGGGTTTATTTGTATCCTCCATATTCTTAGACTTATCGAAAGCCTTTGATATGGTTAACCACAGTATACTTCTTAAAACTCTGTCTACCCTAAATATAAGCCCATCCTCCATATCCTGGTTCAACAGCTACTTATCAGGCCATCAGCAAGCAGTTCTCTGGAAAGACCAGCTGTCCTCTGTGCTAGCAGTAACCATAGGAGTCCCTCAAGGGTCTATTATTGGCCCCTTACTGTTCTCTCTATTTACTAACCACATCTCTTTATCCTCACCTTCTGTGTCTATAGTACAATACACAGATGACACCACCCTTATTTGTGCCACCCCTACCATAAATGAACTGCAAACCCTAACCCAAAATAACTTTACCCTAGCTGAAACATGGTTCACCAACATTAAACTTCTTCTCAATCCCAAAAAAAAAAAAAAATTATTTTCAGCCCAGGCAAACCACCTCCCCTAAATAATAATTTTACCATCAACTCCAAAGACAACATTCAAATCAGCCCAACCTCACACACTAAACTGCTAGGTGTAGAAATAGACAACAATCTTAAATTTGACATCCATATTGCACAAACCATCAAGAAAGTAAAATAAGAAAACTCGGACTCCTCTATAGGAACAAACATTTTTTCTCTAAATCCACCAAAGCAACCACTGCAAGGACTCATCTTCTATCCATCCTCCTATATGCGTCTCCCATCTTGACCAATCTCCACCAAACCGATCTAAATAAAATGGAATCTTGCTATAACAAGACCGCCAAGTTTGCTAATGAAGCCTCACATTGGTCCCACTACTCTTTCCCTTAAGCAGCTCAACTGGCTGGAGTTGCCTCATTTACTACTACTCAATCAGCTATCTATTGCACACATACTATACTGCTTTCTTAAGCTAACCCCAGCACTTCAGCAACTTGTACAGCCACACATACCCTCTAGACCCCTACAATCTAGTAACCAAAACCTCATAACTGTTATAAAGCACAGCAATGATGGTGGCAAATCCCTTTTGCCAGCACCATTGCCAAAAAATGGAACTCACTTCCAAGGCATATAACTTCTACCAACTCCACTTCTCATTTCAAAAAAAACTCCTGAAAACCCATTATCTAAACAACTGGCTATGCTCATGTCAATCCCCAGGTAAATCCACATCAAAAATGAAATGTTTCAGAACTTCAGCTATGTAAAGACAGTTTTTCCTCTGTAAGCCTGCCAACCTCTGATATTTACCTGACTGAAAAAAATAATAATTAGGTGTTACTTATTTGATACTCTGTACCTTAATTGTTGTCTGTTGTATGTGTGTTAATCTCTACCACCTAATCTATTATAGTATTATATTGTACTGTTTTTGATTTTTCTCAGAGCTTTTCTTCCAGGCCTCCACTGAAAATGGACCTGTATCCAGTCAGCCTTTCCCAGTAAACAAATGTAAAATAAAAAATAAATAAATAAAAAACAAAATAAAAAATGAACCCATAAAATTATCTAGGTCTATATTATAACATCAAAACCTTAAAACTTTGAATGTTATAATATCAAACCATTTAGATCGAAAGAGCATAAAACCGAACACTCAGAATAGCGAATTTATTCCCAGGGAAAAAATTTGCTGTTCCGACAAACATACTCACAACACAAATACACCAAAATAAATAATCCACACACATACACTTCACAAAACCCTACACTAAACCATACATACACTACTAGCTATCCACTTACCTTAACCCAACCCTAACCCTAAGGTCCGTAACTACCGCACACTCACCTTACCCACTCCCTAACCATAAGATCCCTATCGCACACTCACCTTACCCGCTCCTTAATCCGAAAGTCCCTATCGCACACTCACCTTACCCGCTCCCTGGCCCTAAGGTCCCTATCACACACTCACCTTCGTTCGCATGCTTACCTTACCTTAACATGGTCTGTAACCTTCGCTCCACAGTCGAGGAAATAGCAAAGCTGCAGAAACGGCCCACCGAATACTTTCCCTAGGAAAGTATTCGATATTCTGCAGCTTCGCTATTTTCAGCGTTCAGTGCATAGGGTTCGGTATTATAACATTTGAAGTTTTAAGACTTTGATGTTAAAATATAGATCCAATTATCTATACCCCATCCTCCTGCCCAGCAACTAGAGCCCTACTTCAATACTATCTTTCATATCATCCCTTCATTCAGATTTAGCCAACTGTTTATCATCTACACACCACAAAGGGCTACTGGGTCAGTATCTATTCCAACAGTATAGAAACATCACAACACTAGTAATCATGTCCAGGTAAAAGTTCCATATGTTATTGTTTTGCTGCTTATGTGCAGTTTAAGCAATTTGATATGTCAAATAAGACTTAACCAGTTCACATCTCTGTATTTGCCCTCTTGCATACTGATAACTCAGCATAATCAGTTCTTTCTGCCAGATTTTTTCCAACCTGGGATGCTAAAGCCTATCTTAAAGTGTAGTTGCCTTTCTCAGAGAGCGCATCTGGATAACTTGCAACTTTGCCAGATGTGGATTTTTCCATTATTTTGCTATTCCATTATCACCCGATATTATTTTTCCTGAATATTTATACAAAAAATGGATGACAAAAAATATACTCCTCCATTTGAGGAAATGGTCTTGCCTAATACCTCTAAAGGCAGTGTTAATCAAGAAGGACTATACAGCTCCAACCACTTGTTTTCCCAGAAGTTGTACTTTGCATCCTGATCTTGGAGCTCATGGTGCACTCTTTCCCTTTAACCTTTTTCCCTTTAACCTTTGCAAACTAACCTAAACCTAGGATCCAGTAGCCATTGTTGACCAGCAGCAGTAGCAGCATGTTCTGCAGTAATTAAAGACTTATCTTACCTACCACATGCTCCCCACTCTCTATCGATGCATTGCCTCCTCTGCTCCCAAATGTTTTTATAGAGTTTACGGTGCTAACTGTATTCCTCTCTGCATCACATTATATAGACCCTATATATCTGAGATTCTTTCATTTTCCCTCATGCTTTAGCTGAAGAAATTCTCAGGAAAAATGAACTGAAGCAGTGCCTGCCTTTAACAGTGTCCATAGCTTTGTATGGCAAACACAACTGTAAGTAATTTAAACAATATGCCTTTTCTAGGCACAAGACCGCTCACAAATGATCAAAGGATGCCAGTAGCTTATTTCCCACCATACTGTGTTACAGATCATACAAGACTTCTTTTACTAATATATTTCAGTTCTCCTGCAGAAGCAGTTTCCTCACAGTTCACAGAGTCATGTCATTCCATAGTTGGGTAGATGTTCCTGCAGATATGCCACTCCATTTGTTTTAGATAACATTACCGGTACCATTTAAGACAACCACAGGGTATGCCAGCATCCAAAGCGTGTGGAGGGGGGGAATAATTTGATATAAAATGTCAACCCCTTACAGGAAAACTGCTTCAGAGAGTCTGACACTAAACACTGCCCATAAATAAGGGGACAGAGACGAGCACTGAACATGCATTTGTACATATCAGTCTCTTAGCACAGGAGTTCTGGACAATGCCAAAGGTAGTGCAGGGCAAAGGTGCAAAATCAGGAACAGACTTAAATAGTGTTCTAATAAATTTATAAAATTGCTACACTAACAAGTTTTGTGTTAATAGGTAATTTCTGAAAGACAGAAATCTGAAACTCACGTCTGTCATTGTTTAGTGACTTCAAAACTCATTGATTTTTCAGAAAATAACACATTTTATGATGAGCAGACCAAGAATATGTGGCAAAAATCTGCAAAAATCTGGGCAGTTGAGTATGCATGTAAGGCAGTTAAATGCACATACACAATTTGCAAACCAATGAAATAAACAAATGTGCTTCTTTGCTTTCTTACCTTTCTATCCCATCTGAAATCTATACTCAGACATTGATGATTTCTCAGAATCAATTTATATACCTACAAAGTTGAGGTGATGCATTTAGTAATGAAAAAATGATGGAGAACACAATTTTTAGTGTATTAGCCTGTCCCATCATTGATAGGTAGAAATGCTTACAATAAGAAAGTAATTTTTAACATCTTTTACACTGGGTGAAGCAGCAATTCTAGAGGCATGGCCATCTGCCATTTATGTGCTTCTAGACAGCCTCAGTGACAGGGAGAACCTCAGTCTCAGGTACATTAATATTTAGCCATAACATTATACAAAAAACTCCCATGCATTTACAACATCAGAAAGCAGCTTTCTGGAGTTCTGATTAGTACGTGTAGTCATCTCCATGTATATTTTGCAATATTCCAACATTAAGTAATTGTATTCAATGCCACAACCTTATCTTCAGTCATGTTGTAAGGAGGTTCTGTAACAAACAGTAGTAGCGCTAGGGAGATGGGGGCATCCTTGACTTATTTCACCTTGTTCAATATGTGATACTTGAAGATCCGTCAGTTATCTACCTAGCAATTGGTGTAATCTGGTTTAATTTCTCCAAGTCTTTCGGGTTTCTAATACCATGATGGGAATGCACTCCATTCCTATGTCAAAGTATGATTAAAGTTTATGAAATTAGTGTTGATTCAATCTTTCATGCTAGCCAAAACTGCTCTTCACAGCACCTGCAATGTGCTCAGAACTGACTCCTTCTGCAATGCATGCAGAGTTACATGTGTCAGTAGCATATCTAAATAAGACTGCCAATTATTTTATTAGATCCATTGCTCCTAGTACTATTGGAGCTATCTAGGTATCCTTCTTTTGCATTGCTCTTGTTTCTGCCTACAAATCTTGATATTTTATGACTTTGCCTCTCTCTATATGTAAGACACTGTAATCACTGTGTGCAGCAGTTTCTAGGATTAATGCTGTTTTTGTCTTCTTTTCATGGACTACTATATCTAGTTTTTTCACATCTGTTTTTTGAACTGTTGGTAATGGGTGATCCCATATGATATAAATTGTATCATTGTCTATAATGCTTTGTGGCTTATGTTACCATTGCTTCTTAGCTACTTCAGGATTGTAAGGTTTGAATAATTCACCCAATGCAACAGTCTTGCCACATTATTATGCTTTTCAGTATACAGGCCCTCTGTCATTAGTGTATCACACCTGGCACCAAGATGTGCTACTGAGTTCAATTCTGTTTTACAAAACCTTCACTTGTATGTTTTTCCAACATGTCCAATGGGTTTTGTAAACCAACATGTATGCAGTCTACTATTCTGGGGTGCCAATAATAACCTTTAATTTTTTGGTTTAAATTAATCTCTCCTTTACCATTCTTGTGTCAGATTCTGATTGATATACGGTTGTTCTGGTAGTTTTCTCTTTTGCAACCATATTTATACTTTTTCCACATTTCGTGCCTTCACTCTATATTCTTTCTTTTGTTTTTTGGCACATTTAGTTGTTGCTTGATTTTTGTCTACTTTTGGTCTGATTTCCATCCCCGCTTGATACTAATATGCTTCTGCTAAACTAAGCAGGGAAGTTATCTTAAACTTGCTCTCCTCATGTTTTAAAACTTTCACTATGTTTGGATCTTGTGAGGTCATTAGATATGTACACAGTCCAATATTTGCAGATCTATACATATAATCAATTTTGAGGAGGCCCATACCTCCTTCAGAATGGGGAATATATAATCTTGGTATACACACTGATTTTTATAAATCATTTGATAAGCATGAAGCATATTTCTTTTTTCTTATCCACCTGATCCTATTTCATTTGGGATCAGTCAATAGCCCCAAAGCTGTTAAGATAGATCAGAAAGAACAAATTAGTTTGTAGCTTGGACTTTCTTCCTTGATGTCAGGACTGTTTTTTGTATTAATTGTAGTCTTCTAAACTATTCCTTAGTAAGTTTTTTCACACGTGTTCATGTTTTATTGTTGATCCTTCATCAATTCCCAAATATTTACAAACACACCCCTGCTCAAGTTCCTTTATATCACATTGCTATCCCACACCGATATTTTCTTGGTACTGCAGCTTTCTTGCTTTAAAGGTTGCTTTTACACATCTTCCAAGACCAAATGACATCCTTATATCTGAGAAGGTTTTGACAACTTGCAGTTATGCTTTTAGTTCCTCATTTGATGAACTATAAAGTTTTAAATCATCCACAAAAAAGATGAGAGATCTTTACAATTTGTTGTTTTCTGGGAGCCAATGTGTAACCATAACCTTATCTATTAAGTAAATAGTTTAATGCATTAAGGGCAAGACAAAAGAGCAACACTGACAAACATTCACCTTGGAATATTTGTATTTGAGTTTGTCCTTTATCATTGGTTAGCTGCAGAATGATTTTCTACTGTTTTGTGGTCACTGCAATGTAATTGATCAAAACAGGGTATCTCTTATACATCTATATGCACTCCTTTTATCTATGAATGTGGGATTATGTCAAATGCTGTTTTGATTCTATCCATGGCATACTAAGATTCTTTCCCTCTTTACAATTCTCCATTATGACTTTATCAACAAATGATCCTTTGTTCCATATGACTTTCTTTTATTAACATTTGTTCTATTATCTTGGAAATGATTATAAACTCTGTCAGCATTAATACCAATATATAGTGTATATATCGTCAGAAGGCAAATTATTAGACTACAGGCTTTAGGATTGCTTGTAGGTTCATTCTTTAGGGGGCATATTATTTTTCCTGCTGTTAACCAGGTTGTTGATTGTTCAGGATGCACATATAAATAATCCTTACTCAGGGCTAACTCTGTGTGTAAAGATGTTAATAATTTTAGCCAGAAGTTAGGTATTACAGCTGCACCTGGGATTTTCCAGTCAGGAGCTTTTCTTAATTTTGTTTAAATCTCTCATCACATTTCATATCCTGAACATATAACTTATTGTTGTTTGTTTTTGTTCTTCTATCTGTTTAACATCTTTATTATGTTCCACAGGGTCTTTACAGTCATTTCTCCAAAAATTGTCTAATTCCTCTTTTTATTGTGATATTTCTTTTCATTTTGCCTTGTTTCCCAATAAAACATTTTTGTTTTATCAGTGAATTGCTTGTTTTGTACTTTTCCTTTAGATTTATTTGCTTATCTTCTAAGTTTTTCTGCCTCAGTTGATAGTTTATTATTATAATATAGTGTACAATAGATCCTGGTCTGTTCTGATACTGTGCTTTGCTCTTATTATGTCAGTCTTTCTAAGTATATCTGTCAATCTGTTCCCTTTTACTCTTCTAACAGTGATACTTCTTATCTTAATTGCTTTATAGTTTTTCTCTTTTTAAATAAGTCTGTTGGTCTGCAGTGATAAGCTTTTTGACTTTGTTACAGAGTGTTTTGTATTCATTAAGTGTGGAGGGAGACTTGTTTTTCTGGTGATGTGCCCTTGCTTTATCTCTAAGGTACATGATAGCTAGTGTGTATTTGGTTAGCCAAGGGGCAGTTTTGATTTTTATTCTTTTTGATTTTATGGGGGCATGGCAATCTAAGACGTTTATGAAAGGTGAGTTGAAGTAGGCAACTGCATTTTTCAGGGGTAGAGTTTTTAGAGGGATTCAGTTTATTAATTTTAGGGAGTTAGAAAAGGTATCTGGGTTGAAGCTTTTTAGGTTGTGAATAATGATATAGTTGTGAGTTAGATGTAAGGGTGAAGAAAGTGGGGAAGTAGTCACTGAGGGAATCGGGAAGGGTGCCACTGTTAGAGAAATTTTGAGGTTGGAAGACTAAGATCCAGTCTAGGGTGCTGCCACTGGAGACGTTTTTTGAGGCCCTAGTTATGGAGTTGATTAGCTGAGAGAAATTATAGAGATTTATATTTAGTGGATTTGTGGGAGACTGAATGGAGGACCAATTAATATTCATGCCTCCCAAAATTATTGTTTTATTTTTAATGTTGGTTGACAGCCATGAGATGTCTTTGAGTATTGAAATATTGTCACCAGGGGGGATGTAAAGGGAGGCTATACATACATATTTATGTTTATTTACTTGAAGTAATGATAGGAGTAATTCAGCATTAGTGAAGTGGGGAGTAGGTTTGTTATAGGGAGTAACTGACAAGGAGGATGAGTATAGAAGAGCTACTCCTCCCCCTTTTTGTAGGTTCTATCTTTTCTGATGATAGAATAGTTGGGCGGTGCTATTTCAGAGACTTTTATGTGAGGTTTTAACCAAGATTCATAGATGGAAAGGATGTCAGCCTTATTGTGTACAAGCCAGGCATGTAGGTTGTGGATTTTGTTGGCTATGCTTTGAGCAGCTAGAGAAGCTAGTAGGATGGATTTAGATGTAGAGAGGGAGGTGTGGGGGCCTGGATTGGGGTGTATTTCTCCAGATAGCAGGATTGTAGTTAGACATTGGCTTAGGCTGGAGAGGTATTTGGACTGCTTAGAATCTAGGTTGAGCTTTGTTAGAATTGTGAGAGTTTTGATGGTTAGAGAGGGGATAGATGGGTTGTGTCGAGTAATAAGCTTATAGGGAAAAACTAGAAAATTATTTATGGGATATAGGCTGGGGGATATAGGGATAAGTGAGTCTGACAGTGGTGGGGTATGTTGGTTGGTTGTGTGAAAAGATGGCGAGTGGTTAGTGGAAATAGGCTGGGTGAGGCAGTGGATATAGGATAAGTTGAGAAGTAGTAGTAGTTGAATAGAGAAGGATATAGGTATTGAAAGCATGGTAGACTGTAGCTGCTAAGAGTGGGTGTATGGCAGCTGAAACTAAATGTAGGAGCAGGTTGAACAGTAAAAGCTTTTGAGAGATGGGAGAGATGAATGATAATTGGTAGGTGAGGATGTAGGTATGGCTATGTGGGTATAAATGTAGAGGTGGTAGGGGCAGGTGGGATATGGGGGCAGGGTGCGGAGCAAAGCGGGCAGAAAAATCCCGAGTCAAGGTGAGCAGGGGAAAAGTATCAGTTGAAGCAGGTAAGAGCTGCACTCAGTAACTGAACAGCAGGCACCTAGAGAAAAACAAACAGTAATCCTGTTCAAAAGAGGAGGAGCTTATAGAGGAGAAAGTTATAAGAGCAGGCTAATTCATCAAGAAAGTTACTAGTTAATTCAAGAGAGAAGGGATGAGGGATGGAACACAATCCTAGATTAGGTTGCCACCTTGTGGGCAAAAAGAATATTACAGCAAAATATTTGTGAGATATATATAGCTAGGAGGAGTGGCTCAGGTCATAGATACAAGGAGAGAAGACTTATTTCCAGTGGAAAAAAAGAGGGGTATGGCTGCTGGGTAACCTGACTCAGTATCCTGCTTCATACAGACAGTACTTTGTGTAGAAAACAATACAGCTTCACAGTTAGGTCTAGGGTAAACATACTTCCTTGTATCCTTTGGCAACAGGGAGTCTAAAATTAGGACTGCTAGTTTCCTTTAAGCTAGAGATGAGCTGTCTGGGATTATCAGAAATGGGTCTTAATAGACCAGGCAGGTAGGTAGGTTTTCCCTTCTTAATGCAGGATAAAAGATTGAAAGTTCCTTGCATCCTTTGGCAACAGGGAGTTTAAAATTAGGACTGCAGAAAGTTTAAGAACATCTTCCTCTAACATATTCTCTTCATAGGTTCATAGGTTCATAAGTGTGTACTAAGCTAATGGCCCTGGAGCCTTTACAAGCCCAGCCCAAAGAAATTGCCCATGCACTGTGCCACCTGATGTTAGTTCACAGTGTCCCTATCCAGTAGGGCAACTGGATTGATCCCTAGGGTGAACATTCTGTTACCCATCCACTCATCAAGATTTCTCTTGAAGAGGGCCGGTGAGGTGCTCTGCTTAGCATGAATGGGAAGCTTATTCCAGAGTATGTGAGTGTTTGGGAAATTAACCTGTCCCTACAGCATGTTCTGTTAATTGTGGTAATGAAGTTGGGATCTCTGGAGAGGGTGGCATGGCGGGATTGGGATTTCTTTAGGTGTAGCATCTCAAGTAGGGCTGGGTCGAACATGGCTTTGTAAGTCAAGCAGAGATCCACCTCTAAGTAGACGATAAGAGACTGAGAACAGCTGAAGGTTCTTGAGTCTGTCCATGTAGGATATGTGTTTATGGCCTAGGATCTGTGGCTTCTCCAGCTCTTGCAGGTGTCTGGTCAGGTACATGTCAAATAGAGTGTTATATTCAATGATTGGTCTAATGAGGGATGAGTAGAGAGGGATGATGACCTCTTTCTTCCCGGATGTGAAACTTTTGGTTATAAGATGTGTCACATAGAAGGACTTTTTGACCACAGTGGCAATGTGGTAGTTGAAGGTGAGGTGGCTGTTAACTAGGGTGCCCAGATCTCTTATGGCCCCTTCAGTGTTCAGTGGGCTCCCATCAATGTGGTAATTTGTGGGAACTGAGTTTTTTCCAAAGGGATAATAACACATTTTTTGGCTTTATGCTTCAGCCCATGGTTCTGACACCAGTAATTGGTCTCAGACAGGCCCTTTTGTAGGATGTTGGCATCATATGGGGAGTTGATAATGACTCCTAGCTTGCAGTCATCAGTGAACTTGGTCAGCCAGAGTCAGTCTGTGTTGGCCTGGACTTCTAAGAAGTAGATGCCATAAAGGAAATGGCCTTGAACTGAGCCATGAATGACTCCACTCATGACTGGTTGACAGTCTGACTTGGAATCTGCAACTTTCACTCTGTGGGTCCTGTCTGTGAGCCAATTTGCAACCCACCTAGTGATGTAAGGGGTGATGCCTAGTTTATTGAGTTTATCAATAATACCTGAGTTCAGAATGGTATAAAAGGCCTTGGCCAGGTCATTGTAGGCTGAATGCACTGCCTTACCATCATCCACAGACTTGGTGACTGCCTCAAAGAAGTCAACCAGGTTCAGAAGGCAGGCTCTCCCCTTGACAAATCCAAACTGTGTAAGGTCAAGAGTTTGGAGATTGCCTATATCTTTGTTAAGCATGTCCATGATGAAATGGTCCATAGCTTTGCATACCAGACTTGTCAGGCTAATGGGATGATAGTTACTAGGGTCTGTAGTTGCTCCCCCTTTCTGGAGCGGCATGACTATAGCAGTGTGCCATTCATTAGGGACATAGCCTGAGGTAAGGCTGTGATTGAACAGGGCACATAGATGTGATGCCAGTTCATTTTGTCGCTCATGTAGGATGCAGCCAGTGATATTATCATGTCCCATGGATGCTGTATTCTTGACTTTGGGCAATGCAGCTTTTACTTGTGCAGCGGAAATGGTGGGTACCAGGCTTTCTTCTGGTATTGTAATAGGACCCTTGGGGAAGGAGGGATAAAGTTGGCACTGAATCTGTTGGCCAGTATTTTGGCTATATCTGTTGGCTCAGTATAGGTGGTGCCATTGTGCAATAACTCAGAGCAAATTTGGGTATTGCCTTGGAGGTTTTGATATAGCTGTAGAAGGCTTTGTGGTTGTTTTTGGTGTCATCCGCAATTTACCTTCATAGCTGGCTTTAGAGGATTTGGTAAGGGATTTCAGCTTTTTGTTGAGACTAATAAGGGAGGTTTTCCAGTCTTGTGAATTTATTTTTTCAGCAACAGTTTCATCCTCCTGTTGTAGAGTTTATTGATGGCTGGGGGCCACCAGACTGGCTTTCTTTTTTTTAGAGGAGAGCATTTTAGTTCCAATTGGTATAGCAAGGTCCATGCATTTGTGTCCATGCTTGTACAGCGGATTGGTGTATGATTCTGCAGTTGTGCAGCTATTTTCCATTGGCATGGTGGCCGAGAAGTTAGCCACCTCTGTTTAAGAGCCCAAAGTCAGCTTTACAGAAGTTTTTCAAGGCGGTCACCTTAGCAGGGGTTGCAGGTGAAATGGAGATTTACGGGGTGATTAGCTTGTGGTAGGATTTAACAAGGGATGAATTGACTATAGGTGTGGAGCAACGGTCTGCCATGTTGATGATAATCAGGTCTAGGATGTTGCTTCCTCTAGTGGGGGTCAGAATAAGCTGATCCAGGGCATTGGAATTGATAAATTCCAGAAAGTGTTTGGCCTGTACATTGGTACTTGAATAGTTTTCCCAGTTGATGGAAGGGTAGTTAAAGTCACCCGGTATGAGAGTACTGGGTTTGACCTTGATAGACTCTAGGGTGCTTAGGAAGTTGGAGTGATAGTCTAAGGACATGTTTAGCATTCTGTAGCAGGCTATAACTTGTATCACCATCTTACCAAGTGTTAAGTTTACCTGAAGTATCTTGGATGTATTATGCTGGGCTACCAGTCTAGAGGTGTGTGTATCCTTTAAAAATATGGGACACTACCACCTTTGGAGCTTCTGTCCATATTCTGGGGCCAAAAGGTATGGAATAAGTTGTAGCCTGGGAGTACAGGGGTGCTTTCTGCCTCTTTAAACCAATTATCTGTTACAGCACAGATGTCGACATTTTCCATTTTGAGGAGAGCTCTGAGCAAGTGTATCTTGATATCTAGACTTCTAGCACTGCGAAGCATGACTTCATATTATGTTGTTTATTGCTCTTTCATATGGTTACTTACTGTCCTGTCACTCCACAACATTGATTCCATCAAAGTTGTCACTGTTTCTTGCTCCTTCCCTTGCTGTGTAACTCAATCTGAACTTTTGTTCTGATTTCCTTTTGAAAGCTCCATATGGCAACTGAGCACATGTGTTCCATTCCACTGGTTTCTGTTTATTTGGAGATGCATTGTTCCATCATGCTCTGATGTTACTACAGTTGGATTTTGTACATGAAACCCTTCACTTTGAAGGTAATTCATAATTTCAGTTTCTATTTCCTTAACTTCTCCATTATTAATCCTCTTTTCTACTTCCACCCTTTGTTTTCTTAGGATTTTCCATAGCTGGGTGTCTTCACCTATATTTCTCTTCAAATATGTTTGGTGCCGCTTTTTAGTTTTTGTATTGACTAGTTTTGCTTTCTCCTTTGTATAAATATTGCACTGTATTAAATCTCTTTCTTTCCCATGTCCATATTTTGTCTTCATGTATCACCCACTTCTCCTGTTTCTCCTTACTTTGGGTGCTCATTGTTCCATGAAGCTGTGTTACACTTTCTACATGAAATCCTTAACTTTGCAGAGATTCCATAACTTCAGCTTCTATTTGTTTAACTTCTGCTTTACTAATCTTCTTTTCTTTGTTATCCCTTTGGGATCGTATTTATTTATTTATTTATTGTTAATGTTTCCATACATTAATGCCTTTGCCTGTATTTCTCTTCAAATATCTTCGGGGATGCTTTTTTATATTGATTTTTCTCCTTGCATAAATATTCTACCAGGTGTAAAGAAAAGAAGCATGGACATGGGAAAGAAAAAGAGATCTGATTTTGTGCAATTGGTGCAGTATAAGGTCTTTGCTGCATTCATAAATTCCTTTGCCACAGTCTGTTTCTTCACAAAATCTGCTTGACAGGCATTTGCTAACTTGCCTAACAAAGTCTTTCCTATTTCCCTTAAATAGATAATCTGCTGCCACAATACTGGTATGTTCTACCCACATGTTCTGCCCATGAAGAGTATATAGACATTATGGTATATTTTCTCAATTATCAAACATAATTTTGTGTCTTTCGGCATTTCCCAGTTAGGGGTCGCCACAGCGGAACTCCGGTCTGCTAATGATAGTACACTATTGTTTACATTGAGCCCCTCAGTCTATCTTTTATAGCAAGGCTTTCATTCTCTGCTAATCTATACTTGAATCTATTTCAATGTTTTGACCATTTTAATGAATATTGTGCAAATGAGCAAATTATTTTCTCAGGCTTGTTCCACAAGCATGTGCTTTGATAGCAAATTCAATTTTTTTTTACAAATTTTGTCAGAATGATTGCTCTTATAGCATGATTTGCATATCTGACCAAATACTTGGAATTTTGGATTTCAGCTTTTAACCACATCTGTTGAGTTTGTCTAAGTTACTCACTTCCTACAATATAACTTAGCTTTAATTTTAATATATTTTCTTACTTTCTTTTTTCACACTTAAGCATACACACATTTATTGGTTCACTAATCTGTTTTATTTGATTTAAAGTAATGTAATGGTTCTGCAAAAAATTCATTGTTGTTCAGTTATTCCAGATCCATTCCTCATGGTGATCTGTCTCCAACTAATTATCTTAAATGTCACCAATAATTGTTCTGCTAGCATATAAATTCTATAACTCAACAAGTAAGAGTGTTTTTACCATGTGCATTAGTACTTTCTGTAGGCACCTGAACAAACATGAAAAACATGCTGACTGCTAGGCAGATTATTTTAAAGTTCAAAATAGTTATGAAACATCTCATTTAATAACTCATCTTTATATTTTCCATCCCTCTTATTTTACAATTGCTATAGAATATTATTATCACTTGTCCTACAATGGGGAGAATCTGGCACATAACAATTTCCCAGGCCTGTCAAAAAGACCACTCATTAGCAAAAATAAATAAAAATTGTGAAACCACCACTTCCAATTTTCTGGTAAGTTGTTTTCTACTCAGAGATTCAAGGACAGTAGATACATGCTGCCTATTTCAGTTACATCTGACACAATGTTTCTTTTTCCAAATAAGAAACAAAAGTGGTAATATACAAAGTGAGATGCAGTTGGACAATTCTATGATTTAACCCACCACAGTGCACATGCTAGATCAGTATACCCTATGATCATGTATATCCTGGTATTGTCTAATCAGACATGATATCATGCACAATACCCACAATGAGTAAAATCTGAATAAAAAAATAAGTTGAAAATTAAACTGTGTTAATTAAATCATTTATTTCCTTAAATAATTAATTGTGCTGATCTAAAGCAGCTTGTAGCAAATCTAAGGATCCAGGCAATCATCTCCTTAATTTCCAGAGCAATAAAAGAGTGTAACACTAAATGGGGATATAGAATGAATTCAGAAAAGCAACAGTGTCGCTTACAGAAGACTAAAAGTAAAAATCCAAGCTCTTTTTGATGTGTGGGAGAATTATTCATCTCAAATGGGTTTGTGGGATGACATTTGACACCCTGAAAAATGCTTCACATACAGTTTCTGCTTCTTTTATGATGGCAGTCAATAAAAGTAGACTTTTGCTTACTATTTCCCTTATTTTATGTCAATGTCTTGCTGTTTGAAAATCAGTCATTTAGCTAAATATAATGCCAAATGCACATGCAGTCATACACACACACACACACACACACACACACACACACACACACACATTCAAGCTCAGTTGTTCAAAAGGTAACACACTTACTTTTGATGCAGAAGGTTCTGAGTTCAACATCCTAGTACAAGAATTCTGGACAATGAAAAAACAATGCAGGGACAAAGGCCGCATATCAGGAGCAAACTTTAAATTAACATGCAATCTCTGAAGTATAGAAATCTGAAACTCAAATATTTATTATTATTTAGTGATTTCAATACACAGTGATTTGCCAGAAAAGAACACATTTTATGAGGAGCAGATCAAGAATATGAAGCAAAAATCTCCAAAAATCTTGACATTTGAAAAGTATGTATGTAAGGCAGGTAAAAAGCATGTATACAAGTTCACTAACCAGTCAAATAAACATATGTGCTATTTCACTTTCCTATCTTTCTGTCCCATCCAAAATCTGCACTCAGTAATTTATTCTTTAGAATCTATTTACATACTTGCAGTGCAGCATTAGGGGCATTTGCACTTCTGAGTATGCCATCCTTTGGAAAAGATGTTAAACTGAGCCCCAATCTATATGATATGGTAGTATCGTAGGTGGAAGTAATTTATCCATTTGCAATTATTGAAAAGAGTAGAGGTCTTTAATTTTCATACAAGAATTACAAAGGAATGACATATTTTGCATATTTATAAGAGAACAAAGGAAATATGTACAATAGTGTTTTTATATTACAAATAATAAACACTAAATGAATTAATTTTAAAAAATACAGTCCAGCTTATAAAACTGAAATAATCACAAAAGATAAACAAAATAACAATAATGGATAATTCAACCACCCCCTCTTCCATACCCAAAGTTTTAGTCAAAGCAGAACTTATGACAAACAACATAACTTATTATATAATGCTTCTTGACATCTTGCTAATAATAAGAACCAAACAGCAGAGAAAATTACAGTCCCCGGGATTCATGAAGCTTGCACCAGGCGCAGGCGTAGAGTAGGCAGTATAATACCAAATATGGCCACTGAGCGATTCAGGTATAATCCAATTCCACGTGCACTACCAGCGTACGCCAGATCTGCGCAGCCCTCGGCGTAGGTATGCTAATCACCTCATGCGCAGTGCTGCACCATGCAAATGAAGGTACATAGCGATTAATGAAGTGGTGCAGGTGTAGCGTAAGCCCACAGAAATGTAAACCAGAAAACACGGTTTACATTTTTCCAAACAGAACATCGGAGCTATGAAAACAGACCAGACTCAATGTATTACAAAGTTAACATATGCCATTGGCTAAATATACAGCCAATGGCATAAGAAAAGATGCACAACACCTAAAAAACATTTAATGTCATGTCCACAGTAACGCAATGTACAACCACAGGGCATGTGTGCGCTAATGGGAACACAAAGAAAATATATACAAATGTCATAAAATCGCAATGTAATACAAATCATGATTTCACCATAATGCTCAATGGTATGCATAGTACACCACAACCAAGCTGCAAGGGTTACTAAGGGTCTGTGACAGTGTTTGGTGTGGTAACTAAGAATTAGTAGTCAATGCCATGCAAATGAGGCAAGTAACAGTGAATCGCAAATGTCCCGCTAGACTAAGGATGTACCACACGAAGCAGCACTACAACACCGAGGAGTGGTTTAGAGGTATACATGACATCAGCAGTGGGGTGTACTACCATAGCTGTAAGCACATTGGAGCAATGCAAATCCGGCCTGGCCATTGCTAAGCAAAGCCGCAGGACAGGGGTGGGGAGGTAGGTATAGCATAGTTTAGCTGAGAGCACATATGGTGCCCGAAAGCGCATGTGTACGGGGATGAAAACGTGCCCGAAACCCGGTAAGCGGACGCATGCGCCATGCATCATAGCTCAAACAGGAAGGTCAGGGGATCAAAATAAGGAAATGCCGCAGTAGGGTTATTGGAGTACAACTGAGCAATTAACTCACAGCAGGCAATCGACGGCAGCTGACAAGTCTGCTCACAGAAACCTGCGAAACAGGATAGGGGAGGTGTCAGATTGCAAAGAAAAGAGAACTGTCATAGCAGAGCAAAGCAAACCTGCAGTAGACCGGCCATAGAACACATTACACAAGATAAGCCAGGTTTAGGAAAATACAAATGAAAGCAGGCTGCTGGATGCATGCCAGAAAATGGGAGGTGAAATGTTAAAAAATGTAAAGGGAAGGGCAAGAGGTAATCCATGGCAGCCAAATGTAATTCAACACCAAAGGCACCACAATAGTAGTACATGTCATAAAACACATAAGATACCCTGTAGCTACAATAGTACATACACACCCTATGACATCATCAGTGTTCACAGCACAATAGTATAAAGTGTGAAAGCACCTCACACACTTGTGTATTCCCAAACACTGCACCATCGGTGTAAACAGACGGGGAACTTTTACAAAGTACATTTTGGGAGCTGCCATAGCTGTGATTCATCACCATGTGTTAGAGACTAAAGGTGTTGTGGAGGATGATGCTGACAACCACCGCAGGCCCCGGAGGAGGAGAAGAGTGTTCAGACCAAGGGTAACCTACCAGGGGCTACATGATCTGGAGATAGTAGAGCATTACAGGGTGGACAGGACATCTTACAGCAAATAGTTGAGCTGTGCCGACCACGCCTGATTTCCAGAAACAACAGAGGGGAACCCATCCCAGTGGACACGAAGGTATGTGTAAGCTTGGAATAGAATACTAGCCACAGGTACCTTTCAAAGGCCAACTGGAGATATAATGGGAATCTCACAGGCATCAGCATCCAGGGTGCTACACCAGTTCCTGGATGCCATGTTACCACATGCCAATGAGCATATAAAATTCCCCCAAACTTAGGAGGAGTTGACCAGCAATATGCATCTCTTCCACCAAGTGGCACATGACCTGGAGTTACTAGGTGCGATAGACTGCACGCACATACATATCAAGACACCACCCGGTGAGCATGGTAGGCACTACATAAACCACAAGGGATACCACTCCATAAACTGCCAGGTCGTGTGCAATGCCCAGGGCATTATCATGGATGTGTGTGCTGGCAACCCTGGAAGCTACCATGACTACCACATCTGGCATGCCTCACAGCTGTATCAGGTATTTGTCAGGGGGGCATCCTACATGGCCACCTTGTGGGGGATGCTGGCTATGCACTGGAGCCGTGGATGATGACTCCCATCAGAAATGCACACACACCCATGCAAGAACGCCATAATGAAGCACACGCAGAAACCAGAATCATCATAGACAGTGTGTTCGGGATGCTGAAATCACGGTTCTGTTGCTTGGACATATCTGGTGGAGCATTGCAGTACTCTTCAGGCACATGTACCCACATCTTCATAGTATGTGCCATGCTACATAATATGATCCTGCGGAAACAGCTGCAGCAGGGACATAATGGTGAAGGCCCTTACAGCCCACCGCAATTGCCAAGGCCATCACAGGCACAGAGGGATTCAGACCACGAACACCCTGTGCCAGCCCCAGTAGGCAGACAGAGGCGTGCCCAATATGCCTACACCTTGGCAAAGAGGGAACGTATAGCACATACTCTGACAGTGTAGGCCCCTATGGACTGAAACACCTCTCCACCTGCACACACAGTAAAATGGATGGCACACACACACGACCACCTGTAAATTGTAATGTATAGGTGGCCTACTGTGTGAATCCAACATAGACAGCCCTCAACCATTGCACACACAACAGTTATTGGAACAAGGAATGTCAGCACCTGAACAGTACACGCACCTATCAGCATATGTTGGTACTGTATGTATAGGTTCCTAGGTACATCGGTAGGTACACGCCCGATTGTCAGAGGCCATTCATCAATCGAGGCAAACAGTGTCTGCTGTCACCACCACATCGAGTAACCAACTGTCCCTCAGTGGAGCAGAGCCAATTGCGGGATCCATGTGTGTAATCACTGTTCCCCACAGACTCTGCATGGATTCCCTGGTGTGTTAATGAGGGGCTCCATACAATGTAATCATGGATGCAGTGGCAACGCATGGGGTGTACCCATGACAGGTATCTATCACCCCAGCATGCTCCACCTATGGTTGTGTGAAGGTGTAGCACATTATAGTGTGTGGCTCACTGTGACATACATTCCCAATGCTGCAGCACATCCATTAAACATCACTTGGACATACCATTAATAGGTCTCATCCATATGTAAACTAACTGAGTTACCCATTTGATTACAGTATGGAGTTACAGCCTTAGTACAGTCCACATACAAAACATCATAACACGTGTACAAATCCCAGATGTCCAAGTGGTAAATGCACTGACTGTCGTGCATGTTCCCGGTACCACGTCCTGCAAGGGACTTTACGTAATCCTGAAGGCACGAATAATGGATGATGGATGCAGGTCATCAGATCAGGTTTAGCACATGTTAGCGGGAGTATGCGTTGACCAGTGCTGGTAAGCGTCACTTAAACATGACTATACGGATATGTGTGAAACAGGGCTAAGCTTCTCTGAATATCGCACAGATCACGGTCAATGATGTCCAGAGCAGGTGAAACTAGCACTATTCACCCCTTTACTAATAGTGCCTGCTCTGAAGGGTAAAACGACCACTGCCAGGAGTAGAACACGCAATCGTGCACAATCACCTAACACTAAGCTACCCAAGATGTACCAACGGCAGGTGTGTATTGTGACAGGTTCAAACACAAACGTGCGGAGTCCAGGAAACAGTATACACTGACATGTACACAATGAAAGGTGTATTCTCCCTCTCAATCTCTCTCATATATATGTATATATATATATATATATATATATATATATATATATATATATATATATATATATATATATATATATATATAGGTCAACGACATGTACACAACCATGGAGGTAGAAATAAATAGGATACTGCCAACTATGGAATGTATCACATACCAACACGTGTAATCACGAGTCTTAAAGACTGAAAGAACACAGTACTGGAACACTGTAACTGCGTGTAATATTATCACGATATTAAGGGGCATTTAGTTACTGCTGCCGGTGTTGCGGTCCACGTAGGTACTGTGTTCAACTGTGCTTGTGATTGCTGTAGTCTGTGTATGTGTGTGTTGAGGGTGCCGTGTGGGTTTCCGTGGAACTGTAATGTGTGTGTGTGTGTGTGTGTGTGTGTGTGTGTGTGTGTGTGTGTGTGTGTGTGTGTGTGTGTGTGTGTGAGTTTGTATCATGTGTCTGTTAGTGCTAACTCGGAGGTAGATCATTACAGTAGGTGTGGTTATAACTGGCCGTAGGCATACGGTTACCACCTGTCCCACTTTAAGAGGGACAGCTCCTCCCTAGGCAGTTGTGTCCTGACAAAAAATATTAAAAAGGCAAAATGTCCGAGATCGTAGGACATAATTATGTCCCATATATTATGTAATAGTTGCATTAAATAGTTATGCCTGTATCTACAAAACGTAAATGTTACATGAAACATGATAAGTAGCTAAAGTGCTACAAGAATAAGTATGTATTCAGGATAAAAGTATGTTCTATCCTGTGTACTGACCAGCGGTATGTGTCGGCCTGTAAACACCGATGTGTGTCCTGCAAATGTCCCACTATGGCCATTTGAAAAGGTGGCAACCCATGCCAAAGAGGTTCAGTCACCAACGCAACTGCAATGAGTGCAAATATCTGTGACAGAAATACATGAGACAGCTGTCATTTAGTAACATTCCCTTACATATCGCTGTATTTCCGGAGGTATGGAAGTATCAACCTCACCTGCATACTATATAGAAACCAGTTAACAATGGCTCAATGTATAAGCCCGTAACAACCATAGTTCAGTCTACTAACTGATAGGTCTTCAATTAGGGAAGGAGCCCACACACATATATGGAATATGTAGAAATGCAGTCCCCACAAAACTGTATATGCTATGTACACCCACCTACATCTCCCCCACACCTGAAACAATTGCAATACAGACTGTAATAACATCAAAAACATCCACTCACTCAATTACATCTGCAGAAGCATTAACATACCTTGTGAGAGACACATTTGTAAAGGCACCATGTGAAATCGTAGCTGTTGTATAATGGAACAGATGGCGATGTTACAGGTTTTGTTTGCAATAGTCCCTTATCAGACAGTTGAGATGACAGGTACACTCACATGTAGAACCACATACTCTAGCCATCACACACAATCCATGGGGGACATGAATTCAAAATATCCGTGTCTCTACAAGTAGCAGTTGCAATTCCTCACAACAAAACACATACATGCCATCTCCCCGAAGGTAGCGCAAAAGGGCAACGCCCAAGTGGAGAATTAAATTATATCCCTCTGTTGCCACGTAATTGGTGAATGGAGTAGCTGCACAGCTGATGTGCATGTAATAATTTACTCAGGAACAACAATTAGTGGCAGGAAACCACATGTTACAGGTATCAACGTATATAAGGATGACTTGCCATACATTCAAACCGTATGCTCATACCATAGAACCAGTTAAACAGTAAAGATGTAAGAGAGATATTTACAAAGATTTGGAACGCTAACAAGGTGTGTAGAACACTCAGTATGTTAGTGTATGTAGAGCCTGTTTTGTATTAATTAAAAGTGTACGCAATGCATAAAGTGGGAAAAGGTATTATGTATTGATGGCTTGTTGAACATAGTAATGCTTGTAGAAATTGTGTGTCCTGCTGTGGGCCACAAGGTAAACATCACATACACCACAAGGGATGTTGCATGAGGGCTTTAAACAGAACAATTCCACACCACCCGCCGTCAGTGGTAGGGTATGTCCAACAAGTATGTGCCATAGCAGGGGATAGTATATGTTGATATACTGTCACAGTAGGCATGTGTATGGGCATATAATGACAATAACATGCATAAGGTGGTCCTGCTGTGCAAGTATGCTTTGCATTATGGGATAATCAAAAAATAGTATGTGTAATGTACAGTATTGTAGGTAGATATGTCAGATATTCTACACAGCATAACTGTTATATCATGCAAACAAAAGGTATCGGCATGTACAATACACAATAACAGGGTACATATGGCTTGTAGTCACGGGACACTGTAACAGCATGATAGCTAGTCGAAATGGAAGAGCTACTCAATTAACCATGCAAAAAGGACATGTAATAGGTTCACAGGTTCATAGTGAGGTACTATGTTGTTTGGCAAGTCTATGTGCAAACCCAACTGCAGTGTTTACACTGGCAGCACCTCTCTATGGTGGTGTCCTGTCTGTGAACAGCAGAGCCATGTGTTACCTGCACCTCTGTACAGTACAGCCACTGCAGTGATCCCTGGTGTATCAGTGTGACCGCCTACAGAGTCACCTATGACCTGTGTGTTGGGTATATTATAACACCCTATTGGCTGTAGTTGATGGGCACACATGAATCTGTGGGCTATAAGTAATTGTTGTTGTGTTTGGTGATGGGGGCTGCCTCTGGTGCCTACACAGAGTATGGAGAGGTTCTGCAAATGTCGTACTCATACTATGTGTGGCCTGTGGTGGTGGAGATCTACTGAGACTATATGATGAGTGGGGTGTGTTGCAAATGTTAAATGTCCCCACATGAATGTCAGGTTCAGTCTGGGTTGGTGAGAGCATTACCCCCAGCATGGCTACATATGTGCATCTCCCACAGGCTGTAGTGTCGTATGTTGGGAGGTGAGCATTGACTGTGTACATGAGACAATTGCTCTATTGCCACATGTTTGCCATATTCATCATATAGACAGGCAATAGCACTGGTAAGTGATACTTGGAGATGCCTGGATATTCAACCATGTCTCACAAAATATGTGAGTTATGTGTGTACAACAGCTGTTGTACTGTAAGCAAGCTGGAAATGTAAGGACAGACAGTGTACTTGTAAGAAATGAGTTGGAATGGGTGCTATAGTAATTAGTAGCTCATGAAGTGGTTACATGTTCTGAACAAGTGCTGAGCATGAATATGCAATACAGATAGGGTGTTGGATAATATCAACCCACTGCAACCCACAAGTGGAGACGAAAGTCATAATTGGAGGCACTGCACTATTACCCTGCTGAGTATGGTCTACAGGTCTATGAACATTTATCAATATAGATGTTAGCAGTACAGAAGTAGATGATAGTACAGATGATTTCACACTGCATAGCATACCTGTGACAGGTCATAGGACATCATCACCCATACCGTGTTCCAGCTACACTGAGTATACTAGATGTACCTTTGTATGTCACAGGAGTGTTCTACCAGTGGCCTGTTGACAGAAGCAACACTATAAAAGGTGTCTGAGTGACATGTGCATATCACACCAGTGGCAGCTATAGTAAAACAGGGTTAATGTTTTGTACTCCCCCCTCATTGTAGCCCATACCACACAGACAAATGGGAGGCATCTGTGGATGTAAGGATGTGAATGGCCATGACCTAGGAGCAATAGCTGTCTCAGTGTTGTGGACAACATACAGAATGGGCTTTGTGGGTGAGGTGTGTGACATATGTGCACAATCTGACAGCTGATAATAGCATTGTCACCGCTAGGTGAATACCCTGTACCCATTAATTCCCACCTAGGCAGTGGTCAACATTATGGACACTGTGTAAGGGATGTTGCTGTGCAGTTCACCTCCCAGAGTTGGTGACGTCTCCAGGCCTATTAAGTAGTCATACGAGGCACCCATGTCATGACAGGGTGCCACCCATGAGCATGGAGATCATTGAACAGGCATACTCAGCACTCGGGTGACCAATATCGGATCACATATCACCTTTAAGGGGTATTGGCCATGCGTGGATGGGTGATACCAGACTTCACAATCCTCACCTCCATTATGCAGCATGCTGGCAACCTTGCATAAAGACATATGCTACACTGTGATGTTGGACATGCTACACGTACATATCCTGATCTGAAAAACATATGTCATGGACAGCCACCGCCCTACTACAAGGATCGCCACATGCTGGACAGATCCCTGTGCCATACATGTTACATGCTCCTGCCATACCATGCAACCCTGTTCATCAAAGCTGCACATGTCATCTCTGTCATACATGGTGCGATGACCGCATGGTAGATGTATTATTAACTGTCTGGATCAGTAATGTGGCACTGATGCACCTCGCGGTGGCAAAATGGCTGTCAGATACAGCTAGAAAACCTTGCCCATACATGCTATAATTGATAACCATCCCTGCGAATGACGTCCGGCTAGCCATTGTCCCATGTCTATCACATGTGCAACACAGGCGATACGTGGCAGGATGTTGAACTGCTGTACACTGCCGTGTAGATGTATATGGCAAAACACATGCATGTAAAGGTTTCCATGCGTATGTGTGCACTGTCACTGCTCATGTCCATTAAGGCAGTGTATGTGTTGATATGTGACATATACACAGCATCAAGGTCAACAGCATTACTGTGGACACATCCATGCATGTGCTGATAGGTAAGAATACCAGTACAGGCAAACAGGCATGCCCACATCAAGTCAGCATTCACATGGAGTATGAACAATGCAATGAGGTGACACACATATATGGTGATGATATCCAATGCATAACGGGTGTTACATGTGTGTGACACAAACATTTCAGTCATGTCAGTGTCATGGCGATTTGCAAAGATAACTGTTCAGATGTACTAGATTTAATACAAATGTATGTGCGGCTGTATATCTGTACATCTCTGTGATACTGTGACCTGTCTCCATCATTATGTCTTCCAGATAATGCCTCATTCATGCCTGCCCGCATATAACCACCTGGAGGATGATGCCCTCATCCCGTACCTCCATGAGAACTATGAGGTGTTGTTCAGCCATGTGCCACAGCATGCCCAGCAGCATGACGACCTGTGGCAGGACTTTCGCAGGAGGGTTAATGATGTGGGTGGCCATAACCGCACCTACCAGCAGGCCCGCAGACACTGAACGGATCTGATATGACATGTGAAACAGTGTGCCAATGCAATCACCAGGGAACAAGGTGGAACAGGTGGTGGGCCACCAACCCAGCCCCCACTCACATCCACCAAGGAGCTACTGGCCAGCCTGAGGACACCCTCAGAACAGCATCCACAAACACTAGCAACCATCTTGGAGGTGGGTGTCTCCCAACCAATGAGCCTGGAGTTGCCTGGTAAGTCACTACTGCACATATGACTATTATATCCCATTTAGTTGCGTGTGTCACTTTACAATATGTAATGTAACATCATATGCAAGGTATGTTTATACACATGCTGCATACTACAGTGTGTATGCACACATGTGCATACTATATGCTATTGTACAGGCGAATGTGTTAACATGCACAGTGCACCCTGTGGCTGTCATACAGTCATGGATAATGTCCAAACTGCTGTGTCACCCCTATACAGGTACCTCTGGCGTGCCGCATAGACATCAGTCCATTGTAGGTGAGACAGTTATCAGTATCAGGCATGTTAATGCATATATCTATTTGCCATGTGGCCAGTTAACACATGTACACATAATGTATGGTCCAGTCATGATATACAGGTCACATCTGTCATCATTCACACTGGCTACCCATGTGCAATATATACAAACTAATTGAAACACCAACATGAAACCACAGTATCTGTCATCGCTAGATGCGTGGACAGCTGTGCATACAACAGTGGAGGTGTTCAATGTAGGCATATGTACTATACATTAGAACAACACATGTGTGGTATGGAAACAGTACCACACAGTGAGCTGGGATATGGGCAGCCCACAGGAGTCACCATTGTGTAATATGCCCCTGCAATGGGTGCACACATTGTGATGTGCCATCTGACATGACCCAGACATGTAGTGTTCCGGCTGCAATATTGTCTCACTATCCCATAATACATACCCCACATACCAAACATACAACCCGTTGTCTGCATAGCTCTGTGGACAGTGACATATCTGACATCTATGAGTGTATGTCATATGGGACAACACAGAGATGTGAGATAGATGGCCATCACAAACATTTGGCCAACACATGTTGACTCATGACCTTGGGGGATGGCCAGAGACATGTAGCCACACAGTAGTTGTGATGTGTATACACCCTGTTGCACATTGTCCACACATGGTACAACTATAGCCTTAGTTGACTGATTATATAGTTGATGTGGAACACTGGACATCCTAAAAGCCTGTGCACAGCTAGTGGAGGTGTCACTTAATTCGACCATATAAGATGTGTTGAACATCACGACTGTGTCATAGCATGACAGTAGTCACCTGCACAGCTCCCACAGACATTGACACATCATGCCACAGATACTGTACATTTCCCTTGCTGCTGTAGGACATCACTGTCAGCCGTGCACCTCGTGTGTGTGGTACATTAATGTCATGTGGGACATGGTGTATTGACAAGTCTGCCATGTGTGGACATGGTTGCCAGGCAGATAAGACTTTGTAGTAGTTGTGCAGGGGTTTCATCCATAGGTCTTCTAGTCACCTGTTACATGACACAGCATGGTTTGGTGTGTATACACCTCAGTGACGTGGGTCACAATCCACAGTTATGTAATGTGTATGCACACAGTTATGGCTATGCACTGTGGGCGTATTACACACTGTATAGCAATATAGATGCCTCATGATGCCATGCAATGGCACAGTGTCTGTACTTCACACTGTATATCAATGTAGACACCTCACACTACCCTTCAATGCTCATGCACATTTGCTAAAAGTGCATTTTATCTGTAGGGCATACAGACAACATTGCAGTGTGATACCCATTACAATGCTGTACATGTGCCAGGACACCATTGTGTCAGATGTATGCATGTCAATGCACATGTCAGCAGATTACATGTCAAGGTCACTTCAGCCATGTGTACTGTTAACCTGTGCTGGTCCACATGGTGTATCACAGGGATGCATGCTTACTACCATGATTGTGTGAACTGCATGGCTACTGATATGACACTTGCTTGCTGTTGTATGCAACCCAGGGAGGTATGCTAACTACCACTATTAATGTCTGAGCTGCATGCCGTCTGCTGTATCACATGCATGCTGCATGCCGTCTGTCAAACCACATGCATGGTGTGTCTGTGTGACTGTGTGTCTGTGTGTCTGTGGATCTGTGTGTCTGTGTGTGTCCATTGTAATGTAGAGTCTTTCTTTGCATTCACGGGTGATGTAGGTGCGTTATCCTCCTGCGGTCCATCGGATGTTAGTGTCCCCACAGATACTAGCAGTGATGAACATATGCATGAGGTACAGGCAGGGTTGTCAGGGGCTGAATCTGTGCCAATGGTTGCCATCCCAGCTATGTCCCCCTCTTCCCCGCACACAGTTCTCATGCCAACACATACCCCATCACCAGAGACCATAGAGGAAGGACAGTCAGCGTGTGTTAGCTTGGAACAGGAACGTGTGGTGGCTACAGAAGGTGTGTCTCCACACCATGGTGTTAGTGTAATGAATGCAGATGTGCCACACAGGCATGTGGTCAATGCTACTCGTAGGAGGACCTCTAGCAGACATGCACCTGCAGGACAGAGTGCAGCAGCTGGTGTCACCAGACGCATGTTCCAGACTGTAATGGTGGCACAGGCACGTGCTGAATGGCAGAACAGAGAAGGGCAGAGGCTTCAGAGGGCTGCTATCCGTACTCTAAATGACAACATCCAGGCATTGGCAAATGCTCAACAGCAGATTGCTGATGTTCTGGACAGGCGATTGGGTGACATGGTTGGAATCCTTGACTGTGGCATGGCAATCCGCGAGCGTGAGCTGTCTGTGCTGGAACATCTGGTAGGAGTGAGGCATAGGCCACATGGACATAGGCCAGCTACACCACCTAGTGCAGGTCAACATGAACGAGCCACCTCACATGCCCACTCCCATAGTGCCGGTAGCAGTAGCAGTGCAGCTGGTGCTGCACTGTCCACACCAGGGCAGAGCAGGCCATGTGGACATGGCCCTGGATGTTCCCAGTAAGGACACGGTTCCAGTGGACATGTGTCATTGGACAGTAGCCAATCTGTACCTCCACCTGGTAGTGCCCGTGCAACCCCTGGCAGGCACAGGTCACATGGCCATGGCTGGACAAAGTGAGCTGTGCATCCTGGTCTGTACAATCTGGAGCTGTCAATAATACCCCTGTGTAGGCCTGACAAAAGGCAGAACTGCGTGCACACATACACACACAAAGCAGAAACATCTGTAGGGCACCGCAACACCCACATGCATAATGACCACACATGTTCAATCAGATCACCGGACATTACCCACACACATGATGTCATCCAATGGTGCAGCCTATGCCCCTGGCAAACATTATCACCCTGTGCATATGAGGATGCCTGTGCCGCATCCCTGTCATCCACACCATCGGTGCAGGGACATGCTCATATGGTCTGATGCACAGGGTGAACAGAATAGTGAGATAAGTTTATATTACATTAGTTGTGTTCTGTTGACACGCACCAGACATACCATGTAGTACAGGTTTATAATGTATTGTTATATGTTCACAGTATGTGTCTTGGTAACAATGGTAACAGCATGTTGGTAATTATGCCCTGCTTCCCTCCTTAAGGTCTAATTGCATGTGCCATTACATTACAGTGTTTGCAGTTGGAGTGCATTGTTATATGCTCACTGTATGTGTCTTGGTAACAACAGTAACAGCATGTTGGTAATGCTGCCCTGCTTCCCTCCTTAAGGTCTACTTGCATGTGCCAATAAGGAGCAGTGTTAGCAGTTTCACATGTGTAAATTTGGAGTACTCACAGGCATGTATGGCAATACTAGCATGCTATACGTAGCCTCAGCCTCACTGTTAGAAAGGATACCATTCCACAGATGTCCACACATCGACTGATCCAGAAGCATGTGGGCTGTTTAATAGGCTACAGTGGCTAGAGAAGTGACATCCATACCAGGTCCCATCACAGGTATGGTGACATGGTGCAGGGGGTTTACACAGCGGTCTGGCCGATGATAACGTTAGAGGCCACTTGATAGCATGAGGCCTCACTGTGTAGCAGTAATACCCTGTCACATTACAGGATGAGAACACACACAGACATACACAGAAACACACAGTAACATGCCCACACTCACGGGGTCAACAACACTATAACGCACACTCAATAGTGTTGAGGTGTGGACCTCTGCCTATGTGGTAATCACCATCACAGTACTGTGCACCCACACGACGCGACACAGAGAATGAACATGTACAGGTAGCCAGTAAGGCTGAGACCGATGGCATCAACAGAGTAGTAGACTGCATCACCATGAGGGGTTAGGGATCCTGTCTGTTCTTTATGGTAGCATACACCCTCACTCCATGCAACAGACAGCCATACATACATACACACACACATACTGTGGAGTCCCCAAATGTCATTCACATACAGATAGCTGACATGTGTGTGATACACACACCACCCCTACCTATGTCATGCGTTATACACTGCAGTATGTTCAGATTTCTACAACAGTGTACAGAGGTGTGTAACAAGTGGGATGTATTCCCCACCATACGTGGCATATATGGTCACACAAGCAAACAAACATGGCAGTACTGTGAATCATACACCTGCTATATGATGATACGTCTGACAGACATGCAGCAGTATTGGCCGCAATATGTGTACCAATGCTACCTTCTGCAATTGTGCTGCTATATGCACATGGGAGGATGTAAGTGTTACAGGTGTCAAGTGATTTACAGTCAGTAACACCTTGACCGCTGAGTAGGTTGTATGTCTTCACCTTCAAGTAACAGTAACATAGCGTACTGTTTGCACATGTAATGGTAGGATGGCTTGTGACACACCTGTGAGCCATCTTCAGCAAACATCCATCTGCAAAGGTGGATCACCACTTTATGTACACACATCCATCCATACCTGATGTACATCCTATTGTACTGTCAGTATTTCACCATATACAGGTGTCAATGATGGGGCTGCATTACAACTGCATGTTGTAGTTAGGCACAGATGACTTACATACATCAGATACTGCATATGCATGGTAGCTGCATGCACACCACTACATGTACATGTGTGTTGGTCCTACATTCCTGTCATTGGTGGACATGTGTGATGACATACTTAACACATGGACTGTTGTATGATATGATGGCTGTCATGGGTAACTAGTACAGAGGGAATGTTACCTCGGTCAACATTGCTACCTTATGTACTGTTAGCATTCAACAGCCATGGAACTACCTTCCATGTGCATGCGTGTGATTGCTGTAGCCACTTGTCTGCATGGAGGACAGCAGAAACTATGCTATGTACATATGTGTTGTGTGTGTGTGGCCCATGTACATATCCACTGCGATTACATGTATGTCATATCCAAACATGAGTGTTCTTAGGTGTACAGCGACAGTCATCTGTTACAGCTGTGTAAGACCCAGGGCCCCTGTTATGTGTAGAGCCGACCTGTTTATGAACAGTGGTATCATTGCATTGCATAACACATGATGGAACCCTGCCAGTACATGTGTAGTCTGCACAGTTGCTGTAGACCTATGTACAGTCCACTGGTCATGAGTCACATGGTGTTGTAGTAATGTATGGATGTGTGTTGCTGGTCCAAGGACATGATGATGTCTGAGGGCTACATAGTAGAATGCGGCATTTACCACTGTGATCTGCACCTGAGACATCTGTGATGGCTCTTGAGTGTGTACTGGTCAGTACATGTGAGTGGCCTTCATGCACGTGGGGACAGTAACACCAAACTGTGCCCTTCCGTGTTTAGAATTCATGTGCATGCAAGACAGCCCTTCGCTACTACTGTGTGAGTCTGCCCAGTACACCGTTGTGTAGATGGACACACAGTACATTCCAAACTGTGCCCTTCCATGTTTAGAATCTGTGTGCATGCAAGACAGCCCTTCGCTACTATTAAGTGTGTGACTAACACCAAACTGTGCCCTTCCATGTTTAGAATCCATGTGCATACAAGACAGCCCTTCGCTACTACTAAGTGTGCCAGCATGCCCAGTATGCCATTATGTAGATGGACACACAGTACATTCCAAACTGTGCCCTTCCGTGTTTAGAATCCGTGTGCATGCAAGACAACCCTTCGCTACTACTGTGTGTGAGCATGCCCAGTATGCTGTTGTGTAGATGGACACACAGTACATTCCAAATGGACGTGTGATACAAAGTGTGTGAGCATGCCCAGTGACACCTTGTGTCGGTTATGTGCCTCTGTGTATGGGCATGGCCATTGAAATCCTGTATAGCGATGGTGGTCATCCAGGCAACAGATATCCATACCCCACGTCAGGATGGATTCCTACATTGAACACACTGGTTGACTGTCTTGAAGGGTGTACTGTCTGTGGCGCGTCTTGTATCTATGTAGTGTTGTAATAGTGCTCCGTAGATAGGCAGTTGTCCCGCTCACACCACTGCCGTGTGTTTGTCTACGTCTACCTTGGGACAGTAATATGCTTTTAGACTGCTCACTCTCTATACATTCCCTATCGGCGTCTTTGCCTTTGTGGATGATGTCATCCACCTAGAAGTATGCCCCTGGGAGTGCTCTGTTGCAGTAATCTCGGTAGCATGTTCTGTAACTGCGTAATGCTGTAGGGAGATAAGGTAGTTAGGTGTATGTTCGACTTCCAGCCCTGCCAAGTGGGGTGTGTGTGTGTGTGTGTGTGTGTGTGTGTGTGTGTGTGTGTGTGTGTGTTTCTAGCTGCTTGGGGACAGAGTAATGCTTTTAGACGGCTCACTCCCCATGCATTCCCTATCAGCGTCTTTGCCTTTGCAGATGATGTCATCCATCTAGAAGTATGACTCTGGGAGTGCTGTGTTCCAGTAATCCAGGTAGCGCGTTCAGTAACTGTGTAATGCTGTAGTGTGATAAGGTAGTTAGGTGTATGTTAGACTCCCAGCCCTGCCAAGTGTGTGTGTGTGTCTGTGTTTCCAGCTGCCTGGGGACAGAGTAATGCTTTTAGATGGCTCACTTCCCATACATTCCCTATTGGCGTCTTTGCTTTTGTGGATGATGTCATCCACCTAGAAGTATGCCTCTGGGAGTGCTGTGTTCCAGTAATCTCGGTAGCGTGTTCTGTAACTGCGTAATGCTATAGTGTGATAAGGTAGTTAAGTGTATGTTCGACTCCCAGCTCTGTTAAGTGTGTGTGTGTGTGTTTCCAGCTGCCTGAGGACAGAGTAATGCTTTTAGAACACCCCATACATTCCCTATCGGCATCTTTGCCTTTGTGGATGATGTCATCCACCTAGAAGTATGCCTCTGGGAGCGCTATGTTCTAGTAATCTCAGTAGCGTGTTCTGTAACTGCGTAATGCTGTAGTGTGATAAGGTAGTTAGGTGTATGTTCGACTCCCAGCCCCGCCAAGTGTGTGTGTGTGTGTGTGTGTGTGTGTGCGTTTCCATCTGCCTGGGGACAGAGTAATGCTTTTAGATGGCTCACTCCCCATACATTCCCTATCAGTGTCTTTGCCTCTTCGGATGATGTCATCCACCTACAAGTATGCCTCTGGGAATGCTGTGTTCCAGTAATCTCGGTAGCATGTTTTGTAACTGCGTAATGATGTAGTGTGATAAGGTAGTTAGGTGTATGTTCGACTCCCAGCCCTGCCAGGTGTGTGTGTGTGTGTGTGTGTGTGTGTGTGTGTGTGCGTGTGTGTGTGTTTCCAGCTGCCTGGGGACAGAGTAATGCGTTTAGATGGCTCACTCCCCATAATTCCCTATCAGCGTCTTTGCCTCTGCGGATGATGTCATCCACCTAGAAGTATGCCTCTGGGAATGCTGTGTTCCAGTAATCATGGTAGCGCATTCTGTAACTGCGTAATGCTGTAGTGTGATAAGGTAGTTAGGTATATGTTTGACTCCCAGCCCTGCCAGGTGTGTGTGTGTGTGTGTGTGTGTGTGTGTGTGTGTGTGTGTGTGTGTGTGTGTGTTTCCAGCTTCCTGGGGACAGAGTAATGCGTTTAGATGGCTCACTCCCCATACATTCCCTATCGGTGTCTTTTCCTTTGCTGATGTCATCCACCTAGAGGTATGCCTGTGGGAGGGCGGTGATGCTGAAACTCAGTAGCGCGTTCTGTTACTGCATAATACTGTAGTGTGGTAGACTAGACAGGTAGGTGTTCGAATCCAAGGCATGGCAGGTGTGTGTGTTTGGCAGTTATACTGTATGTGTTGGTATCTGTGGGTGGCTAGCTGCGGGATGTGTTCAGTGTGTTTTGTTGCTGACCTATATAGTGTCCACAGCCCACATATTCTGCCAAGACACTGGGTTGTCAACACATACATTCGCCAATAGGTCTGGTGAGTAAATGTCAGCAGCACTACTCTTACCCTTGATACGGTCGGACCCATGTGACGCAACAAAACACACGTGCCTTGATAGTAACAACACTACATGATGCAGGTGGCACATGTAATTTCCTTTCCATTCCTGTCTAATGATTTGCTGTAATGTGGTCCGCTGTTGTGATATAAATGCAATATCTATCTATGTGTGTACATGTATATGTGTGTATGTGTATATATATATATATATATATATATATATATATATATATATATATATATATATGTGTGTGTGTGTGTCCATGTATATATGTATACAAATAATATATATGATATATGTAGATATAGAGACAGACATAGATGTGAACATATATGTCTGGGGACATCAGCACTATTGAATGTTTGTGCCGGATGATCTGTATGTGATAACCTGGGATCTATGTATATCTGCCGTGGCATAGTGGTAATGCACATCGTCTGTAGTGTACAGGGTCACGGGTTGTAGTCGTGTACACACCGGTTATTTTGTTGCTGGGAAGACCATGGGACATCGAATATGGTGATAGTAAGGCACATGTTGCCAGTTGTGTACGGATCTGCGTGACACTGAGCAGTGGTTATTAATTTGGAGGTTCGGTATGGGTCATATAACTATTCATTAGAAGACTATACTATGCAGATGAGGTTGACAATAGTATATCCCATTTATCACCAGGGTGTGATGCAGGTCCCTGGAGTGTATGTGTGTAGTCAGCCGGGTGCAGGGCTCGAATATAGTTGACAGCATGGGGGGGGTTCGGGCATACTGTACGTACATTTCAGAACTGTGCCTCATGAGTGATCCTGCCTTAGCACGCCTAAGCTAGGGGTGTGTCTATACCTGCCTGGTGACATTGGGAGGAATGACAGCAGTGGTGGGGTAGTCAGGGTGTACAGGCTGCACAAACAGGTCTTGATCAGCACAATCAGCAGATGACATGGCCAGCCCGCACCTGAACAGTACGGTAATGTGAGCAAGCAGTATACACACAGGTTTCTTCTGCACTGTGCACCACCGGTGTATACCTGCGAGGACATTTCACGACACAGTCCAACCAAATGAGAAGGGCTGCAGCAGGCAACATATACCAACATGTACAGGAGGCTGGGGCAGTGAGGATGTGTATGCTGCCGAACAGCACTTACTGGGGTGACATAAGACTTTATAGACCCAGTGTAACTTACCAGGGGCTACATGGGCTGGGTATGGTGGAGCACTATGGGGTGGACAGAGACCTCCTATAGCAGCTTGTTGACCTGTGCCTGCCACACCTGACACATCAAACAGGCCGAGGGAAACCCATCACAGTGGATACCATGGTATGTGTTGGCCTAGGTGTACTAGCCACAGGTACCTCACACAGCACAACTGGGGATATCATGGGGATCTCACAGGCATCTGCAACGAGAGTATTGCACCAGTTCACAGATGCCATGTCAACACATGCTAGTGAGCATGTACATGTCCTCAGCCCACGTGATTAGTAGTCCAGCAATATGCATCAGTTCAACCACATGGATGACTATCCTGGGGTACTGGGTGCTATAGCCTGCACACACATACACATCAAAGCACCACCCGGTGAGTGGGGTAGGGCCTACAGTCACTGCAGGGGCATACCCTCCAACAGCTAGGCCATATGCGATGGCCAGGGCATGAGACTGAATGTGTGTGCTGTATGCCCTGGAAGCTATGATGATTCCGATATATGGCTTGTGACACAGCTGTACCACACCAGTGCCAATATGGACATCCCCTACAGTCTCCTAGTGGGGGATGCTGGGTAAACACTGGTGTCGTGGCTGATGACACCCATCAACAATGCACACACACCTGAACACTCACACCATAATGAGGCAGATGCACAGGCAAGACATATAATTGTGCATGTGTTTGGGATGCTCAGGTCATGGTTCTGGTATCCGGACACATCCGGTGGAGCCCTGCAGTATTCGCTAGCTACATGCATACAAGTTGTTATGGTATTTGCTATGCTACACAATCTTATCCTGCAGTAACAGTTGCAGCAGGAACAGCATGGGGCAGGGCCACACAGCCCAACACCACTGCCAAGGCCTGTACAGGCACAGTGTGACTTGGTGAAGGAACTACCTCAGCAGGGCACAGTCGGCGAAAGCCCGTGCACAGTACGACCTGCCCTTGGCAAAGAGGCAACACAAGGCATATTCACTGACACAGTAGGTACCCACAGATTTCCCCTCTCTGACCTGCACACAGTACAATGGATGCCAAACATGACACTACCTGTGCTTGGCCATGTATAGGAGGTTCACTGTGTGCATCCGACATAGACAGCCCTCCAGCACCGTTCTCAGGTCCAGAACACACCCAGGGTATGTCTATTGACCTAACAATTGGCAGTTGTATTAGAATGTGTATTTACCCATTGCTATGGTATGTATGTGAGCATACAAGTCACTGTAGTGGTCGAATGTTAGGGCAGCAGAAAGTACACATCCATAGTGGCACCATGACCTCTGTAGCACATACGAGGGTCACAATGGTAGCCAGTAGTACACAGGGTGTACTAACCCACTGCAGACTATGGTCTGACCATCATGTGTGTCCATACAGCCCACACACGTTACATCCAGCTGGTCAGCTGTGATCCAATACAGACAAATGATATACAATGGCCTATGGATATGCCCAATGAATGACCCCAAATCCCTAAGACACACACAGACTACAGCAGGCCAGGCAGTTTGATGTAGGTTGTGTAAGCTTGGACATTCAACACCATTGTGCTGGTATTTAAAGCTGGGAACTGACGTACACTGGTATCCCTCCAACAAGCAATTTAGGTAGGTCCACACACTGACATGGAGTACCTGGCATACCAGTACAGTAGTGGCAGATGTGTACAACTGTCAGCTGTGCCCCCCGTCAAACCTACACATGTGAGAGTCATGTGCGCCACCCACAGTGCTGTGTAAGACTGTGGTTGTGGTTGGATGCCCCCCCACACTATGCAGACATGTAGCAACTGTCATTGCCACATGACCATTAGCTACTCTGCAGACACAGCATGACACCTGTCTGTGATGACACCTGTCTGTGTAGAACGGAGGGTTCAGCAACACAGTACTAGCTATCTGGACATGTGACACAGGCGATACAGTTGACCATACTTGGCATGCTCACACACATGACGGTAAGACGATAATGTCGGTTGACAACATGCGTAACAGTCATACTGGGCATGCTCACACACTGAAACACAGGACGGCCAGGCATGCATACACCAGTGGTCCGGACATATCTGTCAGTACATTGCTATACTGTTGGATGACTGCGCTGTATGGTGTGTGTGTGGTCTATTTTCTGTACATATGCCATGGTCTATTGTTAATTCACATGAGGTATATGCACAGGGTACTGCTACCAACACATGAATAGTGCGGTTCTTTGTTTGCAGACAGACCAACGCCTTTGGATACGGACTGGGTAAGGCACATTCCAGCAGGTGGGAGTAGTTGTGCGTGGGTTTGCACAGTGTTAAGCACTGCTGACCTTAGGTCACAGCACCTTATACCCGTTTAGACTTCACATTTCTTTGACAGTGCGCTACTGACATACTGGTAGACAAACACACTTACAGCCACTCACTCACCGGCATTTCTGCTTACATTTGTCACTCACGCTGGGTGTGTACGATCCCTTGTGATTCGTATTACATTGGACTGCATGACTACAGTATCGGGTATGTGTAACCATTTGGCGACGGCAGGCATTCGACTGTACGGACTTGGTGGCCTGTCCAGTGATGTAATCATATTATATGCGTGCTCCTCATACAATCTGCTCCCATCTGCCTGATACATGGGAACCGATACTCTGCAATGCTGACATGTGAATATGATTTTGTTAACGCAGCTGTCCACCGAGTCATGCTACCTCATACCTACTGTACGTTTTCCACCTTTCAGATTGCATGACGGGAGACTGTAGGAGTGACACCTTTCCCACTTTGCATGGGACAGTCCCTGATTAGGCATATCTCATGTGACAATACCAGACCTCTCCACCAATTGGGGACACATTTCTACAGAATCAGGGACAGGTCAAGAAAAAATCAGGGACAATCAGTGACACTTTTACAAAAGTAGTGCTATTATCTTGAAACATTGACAGAATCAGAGCATATAACTTAATACACATTTTCTGAAGTAAAAGAAGTTTATAACTCTTACTTATTGTCATTAGTCATTAAGTGTAATTCACCACCTTTCCTTCAAAAGTCACTAATTTTAGGAGGGATTAAGAGGGACAGAGTTAAACTTTCAGTCAAACTCAGGGACGTACCTTAAATTCAGGGACAGTTGAAAGGTATGGACAATACTCTAGCCATTGCAACTGTCCTGTTTAGGGGACATTCTCATGTTGCACGTGTCTGTACTGGTTGCTTGTTATAGGTCTTGTATACCTGACACGTTGATATGTTATATGTAGTAGCATAAGCAACTTTACTGCTGCTAGACTACGCTTTGATTTGTGCCAATATGTATATTTCTGTACTATGTATGGCTGTAGGTATCTTCTGCTCTGGTACGTCTGACATTTCTACAGAGCAGGTTCCACTTTGGCCATTCAGAATGGTGGTGGCCCTATAGATCCTATATGTAGAGCTATCACATGTGTCAAGGCAACACATACCCACAGCCAGTAGTAAACTGACAACTTCCACAGTTTGCATACGTTAAGGTTATTCATATAGCATTATAATTGATAATACTGTTTCCTGTTACATGTAGCTGTTTCTGATACAACAAATTAATTTCTGACACCACTACACACACTATATAGCCTCCTTTCCCGAACTCACAGGCAATGTGCCATAACTGTCGTTTTGCAGGACACAACTGCCCAGACGGGTGAGTCCCTCGAAGGCGTATGGGTGTTGAACCTCATCTATTATGCTATCATCTACCTAAGGTGGTCAGCAAATTATGCACTTTCCATCACTAGCAGAACTCACATACCAACGGGTGTGAATGAACGCTGTATCAGGAACAATGCATAACACCCTGTGAGACACATTTAGACGAATGGTTCTATTAACCAGACACATTTACAGTCACAGAGCATATGTATTCATTCACGTTTGTCGAGGTACATGCTGTTTATGACTCATACATGTTGTCATCTGTCATTACCTGTATTCAGCCACCTGTCCACCTAATATCACTAGTTCTGGAAGTGTTTAGTTGGACTTTGTTACATTCTGATACATAACTATGGATGTCCATGCTAATCAGGTACACGGCACTGATTTGGTCTCTATGTATTCCCCCGATGGTTTACAGACTATCCGGTAGATGTGCTCTTCAGGTGAGGTGTAGGCGTATGCTATGCCCACATAGGAATATTAATGACTTCCACTGGGCGGGCCTACTACAGCTCTTCCAATCAGCACCTGCACCCTTAAGCCCATTATTGCATACCCATGGTCCACCTACCTGGCACCCCTCTACAGCAGTCATGACAAATACTTACTGCGAGCGCAGCTGGGGTATGAGCACACCCCTACACATTGCCCACTCTCCCCGTCTCGGGACACATGTTGTACATTTTGTCAACCCATGTATTATCACACTTGCACAACGTACTGTTCCATTTACACCTACATCCTGCTCGTATCAGTGTCAGCAGGTTCAAACGTACCCTGAATTTTTGGGGTCCCGCAAGGGTCACCGTTATCCATGTTTAAAGTGTGGACCTTGCAGATCTCTCCCACTGGTACTTTCATACCAGTGTTTTGGACAGCGGCAGTGTATTGATCTGTATTGCCTGTCTGTATGTCTGACCGGCCTAGCTGGGTGGTGTGGGGGGGGGGGTACAACATTTATTTATTGGACGTCCTAGTCACATATCCCCGGGCTGTAAATATGTTACCCCTAATTGCTGTGAAGTAACCTATTTATGTACATGTGTACATATATATTTTGTTTTGTGTGTATGTGTATATATCAATACCTGTTGTTTGTGTATATATATCTATCTATATATATCCATAGTATATCCTTGTGTGTGTGTGTGTATATATGTATATATATATATATATATATATATATATATATATATATATATATATATCTATATATAAATATATATATGTATATATATCTGTATAACTATATATTCATATATAAATTAATATATATATATATATATATATATATATATATATATATATATATATATATATACGTTTTTATACATTTCCCGGACATGGACACTTGCGTATTGGGTTTTATCTCTGCTTCAACAGCATAGTAATGCCTTAGTCATTATGACACCGGCACTTCACTCCGGTGAACTTGTGATTAGTATATTGCATGTTATACAGCGGACAGATGTCACACGTTTTTCATGTCTGGAGTGCCGCTGCTAACTGGGATGTGATACAGTGTCATTTGACCTATTACTCGTATGCGCAGCCTATTATTCCTGCTACTGTGTTTTTTCCTGTGCACATTCATATTATTACAGTTGATATAATGAGTGTTTGTGTTACTGTGATTGTACATCAAAATATTGATGTCTTCATGTAGTTGCGTCTTTCTGCTTTTCCCAGTTTGGGGTTGTCACAGCAGAACTCTGTTCCGCTCATTGGTGGCGTATAGGTTTTACGTGCCAGGCTGCCAGCCCTGAGGCACAGCTTCCAACAACGATATGCCCATTCACGCATGTCTCCACACAAATGACGCTTCATCTGGGAATCGCACCTATGTACTAGCTGACCTCCACGGGATGCTCCATTGCACCAGGCGCAACATACCCTAGCACTCCTGTGTCCATAATCGCATATCCATAGTTTCTCCAGCACACCCGTGTTGAGTTTCCACGCATAACAGCCATTATACACCTGATATCACAGCCATGACACACCTTTACACATTGCCCTCTCCAGAGTGTTGGGGCCCTACACACATTTTGTACCACCTCGTGTATTCACAGGCTCACCATCCATTCATATTTGCACATACGTGCCTTTCCTGGTATTATGGATTATGACAGATTACCAGGTTACAAGTGTAAGTGGTCGCAACATGTAAAACATTCTGTCTGTTTACAATGTTGACATAGCACTTCAAGGATGTTATGGCCACTGGTATAACCCTACCTCTGGTGT